>NC_053028.1:290419288-290658245 GCF_003073215.2 Triticum urartu
CAGGACACCCACCTCCGCAGTCAGTGCGGCGGTGGATAGCAGCAAAGCCTGCATACGCATATTGACTCTTTTTTGTTAGACTCCTGCGATATTTAATAGATCCTCTATTCGCCTTTTCTTTCCGAACGCCAAACAGAGCATCAGGGGCTACTGTCTATGCGGTAATATTTTTACATATTTTTACTTACCTCGAAGCCTGTTAGAAGGCTAGCGCAAGCTTTAGTCAGTCCGCTCTTGACGGACTGAACCTTCTGGATCACCGTACTCATAATAGTACGGTGCCCCTCTTCGATGGAGGCGCCGTCGAGCACCTCCAGCAGATTGTCCGGCACCTCCGGTTGGACGAAGGCCGCCGGCTCAGAAGGCTTGCTCCTCTTGGAAGGAGTTCGCCTACCGCGGTCCGAAACTGTGGAAGATTCCGGTGTGGTGTCCGGCACAAAGCCGGACTTGGAGCCCTGGGGGGCCTTATCCCCTTCACTCCTGGAGTCCGGGAGGTTGCCTTGCGGCTCCTCCGGGACCACCTCCTCCTGCCCCGGAGCTTGTTGCGACGCCACTTCGGCGTCGTCTGCAGTGCGGGGGGAGACAGCGGGCGGAACTAAGTTCACGTCCGATGAGTCCAGGGAGCCGCCCGACGATTCGTTGAATTCGGCCCGGGGCGGGCTGCATAATTACGTTCGACATTAGGGAAAGCTGTGCAACAAAGGAATATCATGAGTTACTCTGATATCCGAACTTACGATTTTGCCGGACACTTGGCCCTGTTTGGCCACTCCTCTCTGCCCTCTTCGGCGTCGGGGGAGTAGTCCGGCAGAGTGGTCTTCCTTTTCCTAGACCCCTCGGCCTCCCCCGTTGGGGCGACCTTCCTCTTCTCTCCTCCCTCCGCTGGGGAGGGGGAGAGTTTTCTTCTTCCTCCTCCTCGTTTTCACGGGAAGAGGGCGTCTCGGACTCGTCGGATGACGAGTCCGACACCACCACATTACGGGCACTCTTTCGAGTCCCCGTGGTCTTCTTCTTCTTGGCCTTCTTCTCCGGCACCACATAAGGCGCCGAAACCAGCAGCTTCACTAGTAGAGCTGGGGCTGGGTCTTCGGGCAGCGGAGCCAGACAGTTAATCGGTCCGGATATCGCTCGCCAAGCCTGTCAAAGGTAAGGGAGTTTAGATCCCGCATAGAGTCAAACTATGAAAAAAGCTTAACATCCTATAAAAGGTGAAGATAGCTTACCTCGCTAGCATGACGCTGCGAGCTGTATCCGCGGTCCTCGGAAGCGGATGCGGGAGCCTCGGCGCCCTTGAATAGCACCTTCCAGGCATCTTTGTACGTCGTGTCGAAGAGCCTGCTAAGGGTTTGGTGCTGTGCCGGGTCGAACTCCCACAGATTAAAATCCCATTGTTGGCACGGGAGGATCCGGCGGACAAGCATAACCTGGATTACATTAACAAGCCGGATTGGCTTGTTCACCAGGGACTGGATGCATGTTTGCAATCGGGTCACCTCTTTTTCGTCACCCCACGACAGGCCTGTCTCTTTCCAGGACATAAGCCGCGTGGGGGGTCTGGATCGGAACTCGGGGGCTGCGATCCAGTTCGGATCGCGTGGCTCGGTGATGTAAAACCACCCGGATTGCCACCCCTTTAGGGTCTCCACAAAAGAGCCCTCGAACCATAGGACGTTGGCCATCTTGCCCGCCATGGCGCCTCCGCACTCCGCCTGGCTGCCGCGCACCACCTTGGGCTTGACGTTGAAGGTCTTGAGCCAGAGGCCGAAATGAGGGCGGACGCGGAGGAAAGCCTCGTACACGACGATAAACGCCGAGATGTTGAGGATGAAGTTCGGGGCCAGATCGTGGAAATCCAGGCCGTAGTAGAACATGAGCCCCCGGACAAATGGGTGGAGTGGAAAACCCAGTCCGCGGAGGAAGTGGGGAAGAAATACTACCCTCTCATGGGGCCTTGGGGTGGGGAGAAGCTGCCCCTTTTCGGGAAGCCGGTGCGCGATGTCCTTAGACAGGTATCCGGCCTTCCTTAGCTTCTTGACTTGGCCCTCCGTAGCGGAGGAGACCATCCACTTGCCTCCCACTCCGGACATTGCTGGAGAAGGTTGAGGTGGGAAGTGCGGGCTTGGGCGCTGGAGCTCGAGTGCGCAGGAGATGGATAGGCAAAGGAGGAAGAAGGCGTAGGTAAAAAGGTGGATACTTATCCCCTTATATGGGCGGATGCGGTTGTGCGTCCCGACCAGCCTAGTAAAACTTTCTTGCCTCCCAAGCACCGTGATAAATGGCGCGGTTGTGTTACCCACGTCCGTATTGATGAGAATCCTGTAAAGGGGGTACACGATCTCTGCTTTGACAAGACGTGCCAAGGAAACCGCCTCGCAAAACGTGCTGAGGTGGAAAAGTAAAAACGATTCGAGTAAAGGACTTGCCCGTAGTGTGATGACGCACTGCGGAATACGTCAGCAGATTTGATTTGTGTTTATATCATTCTCTCTATGGCAATATGTGGAAACTTATTTTGCAGAGGCGGACACTACTCTTGGTGTCTACAATCTTCTATGAAGGACTTGGAGGAGGAACCCGCCTTGCAATGCCGAAGACAATCTGCGCGCCGGACTCATCGTCATTGAAGCCTGGTTCAGGGGCTACTGAGGGAGTCCTAGATTAGGGGGTGTTCGGGTAGCCGGACTATACCTTCAGCCGGACTCCAGGACTATGAAGATACAAGATTGAAGACTTCGTCCCGTGTCCGGATGGGACTTTCCTTGGCATGGAAGGCAAGCTTGGCAATGCGGATATTCAAGATCTCCTACCATTGTAACCGACTCTGTGTAACCCTAACCCTATCCGGTGTCTACATAAACCGGAGGGTTGTAGTCCGTAGGACATCAACTCCATATACAACAATCATACCATAGGCTAGCTTCTAGGGTTTAGCCTCCTTGATCTCGTGGTAGATCTACTCTTGTACTACCCATATCATCAATATTAATCAAGCAGGAGTAGGGTATTACCTCCATCGAGAGGGCCTGAACCTGGGTAAAAACATCGTGTCCCTTGTCTCCTGTTACCATCCGGCCTTGACGCACAGTTCGGGACCCCCTACCCGATATCCGCCGGTTTTGACACCGACAGGGCCTTTTCCGGAGCTCCACCGAAGGGGGCATCGATCACGGAGGGCCTCTACATCAACTCCCTGGCCCCTCCGATGATGTGTGAGTAGTTTACTTCAGACCTTCGGGTCCATAGTTATTAGCTAGATGGTTTCTTCTCTCTCTTTGAATCTCAATACAAAGTTCTCCTCAATCTTCTTGGAGATCTATTCGATGTAACTCTTTTTGCAGTGTGTTTGTCGAGATCCGATGAATTGTGGGTTTATGATCAAGTATATCTATGAACAATATTTGATTCTTCTCTGAAATCTTTTATGCATGATTGGTTATCTTTGCAAGTCTCTTCGAATTATCAATTTGGTTTGGCCTACTAGATTGATCTTTCTTGCAATGGGAGAAGTGCTTAGCTTTGGGTTCAATCTTGCGGTGCTCGATCCAAGTGACAGAAAGGGAAATGACACGTATTGTATTGTTGCCATCGAGGATAAAAAGATGGGGTTTATATCATATTGCTTGAGTTTATCCCTCCACATCATGTCATCTTACCTAATGCGTCACTCTGTTCTTATGAACTTAATACTCTAGATGCATGATGGATAGCGGTCGATGTGTGGAGTAATAGTAGTAGATGCAGGCATGAGTCGATCTACTTGTCACAGACGTGATGCTTATATTCATGATCATGCCTAGATATTATCATAACTATGCTCAATTATATCAATTGCTCGACAGTAATTCGTTCACTCATCGTAATACTTATGCTATCTTGAGAGAAGCCACTAGTGAAACCTATGCCCCCGGGTCTATTCTCCATCATATAAGTTTCCAATCTATTTTACTTTGCAGTTTTTACTTTCAATCTATATCATAAAAATACCAAAAATATTTATCTTATCATTATCATATCTATCAGATCTCACTCTCGTAAGTGACCGTGAAGGGATTGACAACCCCTTTATCGCGTTGGTTGCGAGGTTCTTATTTGTTTGTGTAGGTATGAGGGACTTGTGTGTGGCCTCCTACTGGATTGATACCTTGGTTCTCAAAAACTGAGGGAAATACTTACACTACTTTGCTGCATCACCCTTTCCTCTTCAAGGGAAAACCAACGCAGTGCTCAAGAGGTAGCACATTTCTACAATTTATATTAAGCAATATAAGCCATAGAAACTAGAAAACAAGCAAACTATGCATCGAAAATAGAATCTGTCAAAAATAGAACAATCAGTAGCAATCTGGAGGTTTCGAATACTTCTGTAACTCCAAAAATTCTGAAAATTAGGAAGACTAGGATAAAAAGTATATTGATCTACTGCAGTTGGAATTGGTATTTTATCGCTCTCTAGTAAAAAATGATAATTATTTTCGTGATCGGATACTTTCTGTTTTTATCAGCAAGATCAAACAACAATCACCCAAGAAGATCCTAAATGCTCTACTTGGCACAAACACTAATTAAAACATAAAACCACATCTAACCAGAGGCTAGATAGACTATTTATTACTAAATAGGAACAAAAGGCAAAGAACAAAAATAAAATTGGGTTGCCTCCCAACAAGCGCTAACGTTTAACGCCCCTAGCTAGGCATGATGATTTCAATGATGCTCACAAAAAAGATAAGAATTGAAACATAAAGAGAGCATCATGAAGAATATGACTAGCATATTTAAGTCTAACCCACTTCCTATGCATAGGGATTTTGTGAGCAAACAATTTATGGGAACAAGAATCAACTAGCATAGGAAAGCAAAACAAGCATAATTTCAAACTTTAAGCACATAGAGAGGAAACTTGGTATTATTGCAATTCCTACAAGCATATATTCCTCCCTCATAATAATTTTCAGTAGCATCATGAATTAATTCAACAATATAACCATCGCATAAAGCATTATTTTCATGATCTACAAGCATAGAATTTTTATTACTCTCCACATAAGAAAATTTCTTCTCATGAATAGTAGTGGGAGCAAACTCAACAAAATAACTATCCTGTGAGGCATAATCCAATTGAAAGTTAAAATCATGATGTCAAGTTTCATGGATATCATTATTCTTTATAGCATACGTGTCATCACAATAATCATCACAGATAGGAGGGATGCTTTCATCATAATAAATTTGCTCATCAAAACTTGGGGGACAAAAAATATCATCTTCATCAAACGGCGCCAGAAAAGAGCTTGATGTCTACTACACAACCTTCTTCTTGTAGACGTTGTTGGGCCTCCAAGTGCAGAGGTTTGTAGGACAGTAGCAAATTTCCGTCAAGTGGATGACCTAAGGTTTATCAATCCATGGGAGGCATAGGACGAAGATGGTCTCTCTCAAACAACCATGCAACCAAATAGCAAAGAGTCTCTTGTGTCCCCAACACACCCAATACAATGGTAAATTGTATAGGTGCACTAGTTCGGCGAAGAGATGGTGATACAAGTGCAATAATGATGGTAGATATAGGTTTTTGTAATCTGAAAATATAAAAACATCAATGTAACTAATGATAAAAGTGAGCGAAAACGGTATTGCAATGCGTTGAAACAAGGCCTAGGGTTTATACTTTCACTAGTGCAAGTTATCTCTACAATAATAACATAATTGGATCATATAACTATCCCTCAACATGCAACAAAGAGTCACTCCAAAGTCACTAATAGCGGAGAACAAACAAAGAGATTATTGTAGGGTATGAAACCACCTCAAAGTTATCCTTTCTGATCGATCTATTCAAGAGTCCATAGTAAGATAACACAAAGCTATTCTTTTTGTTCAATCTATCCAAGAGTTTGTACTAGAATAACACCTTAAGACACAAATCAACCAAAACCCTAATGTCACCTAGATACTCCAATGCCACCTCAAGTATCCGTGGGTATGATTATACGATATGCATCACACAATCTCTTATTCATCTATTCAACCAACACAAAAACTTCAAAGAGTGCCCCAAAGTTTCTATCGGAGAGTCAAGACGAAAACGTGTGCCAACCCCTATGCATAAGTTCACAAGGTCACAGAACTCGCAAGTTGATCACCAAAACATACATCAAGTGGATCACGTGAATATCCCATTGTCACCATAGATAAGCACATGCAAGACATACATCAAGTGTTCTCAAATCCTTAAAGAATCAATCCGATAAGATAACTTCAAAGGGAAAACTGAAAGTGCAACTATCCCTAGGTGGTTTTGGTAATTCATAACAACATATAGCTCATTGAGCTAATGCTATTCCAAGATGATTATTTCAGGAAAGCTCAATGATTGGCATGGCATGGATATGAAAGTGGAACCCTCAAAATGCTAAGGAAAATGGATTGGCTCAAGCTGAAAAGCTCAAGACTCTTCATTTTATATTTTAGTGATCCAAGATCACATTGAGTCCATAGGAAAAGCCAATACTATCAAGGAGGGATGAGGTGTTGCTTAATGAGCCTCTTGCTTCATGTGCTTAATGATATGCTCCAAAACCCTCAACTACTTTCCCATATCCACATATGACCTAAACTCTAAGCCAAACTCGGTCCTACCGATTCTTCCTATCCGGCGCCACCGAGTTTCAATTGTCATTAGCCACTGCCAAACCCTAGCAATTCGGTTCTACCAATAAGGATCTCGGTCCCACCGAGATGGGGTTGCAAACTCTCTGTTTCCCTTTCGTAACTTTTCGGTCCCACCGAGAGAGCGAATCGGTCCCACCGAGATTGCAATGTAAACTCAGTGTTTCCCCTTTGTAACTTTTCGGTCTCACCGAGTTCCACTCGGTCCCACCGAAAGAGCAAATCGGTCCCACCGAGTTTGCCTGACCAACTCTCTGGTTAGCTAATTACCAAACTCGGTCTCACCGAGTTTGTGTAATCGGTCTCACCGAGATTACGTTATGCCCAAACCCTAACCGAATCGGTCCTACCGAGTTGCATGTCAGTCCCACCGAAATTCCTAACGGTCACTAGGTTTACATTTTCGGTCCGAACGAGTTTATTGATTCAGTCCTACCGAGATTGCAAAACTGTGTAACGGTTGGATTTTGTGTGGAGGCTATATATACCCCTCCACCTCCTTCTCATTCGATGAGAGAGCCATCAGAACACACACATCATTCCAACTCATTTGTTCTGAGAGAGAACCACCTACTCATGTGTTGAGACCAAGACATTCCATTCCTACCATATGAATCTTGATCTCTAGCCTTCCCAAGTTGCTTTCCACTCAAATCTTCTTTCCACCAAATCCAAATCCTATGAGAGAGAGTTGAGTGTTGGGGAGACTATCATTTGAAGCACAAGAGCAAGGAGTTCATTACCTACACACCATTTGTTACTTCTTGGAGAGTGGTGTCTCCTAGATTGGCTAGGTGTCACTTGGGAGCCTCCGAAAAGATTGTGGAGTTGAACCAAGGAGTTTGTAAGGGCAAGGAGATCGCCTACTTCGTGAAGATCTACCGCTAGTGAGGCAAGTCCTTCGTGGGCGATGGCCATGGTGGGATAGACAAGGTTGCATCTTCGTGGACCCTTTGTGGGTGGTTGCTTCTTCGTGGACCCTTCGTGGGTGGAGCCCTTCATGGACTCGCGCAACCGTTGCCCTTGGATGGAGCCCTGTGTGGACTCGCGCAACCGTTACCCTTCGTGGGTTGAAGTCTCCATCAACGTGGATGTAGGATAGCACCACCTATCCGAACCACGGGAAAAACTTCCGTGTCTCCAATAGCGTTTGAATTCTCCAAACCCTTCCCTTTATATTCTCGCAAGTTGCATGCTTTACTTTCCGCTGCCCATAAACTCTTTGCATGCTTGCTTGAATTGTGTGATGATTGCTTGACTTGTTCCAAAATAGCTAAAATCTGCCAAGACCAAGAACTAAAATTGGGAAAAGGTTAAGCTTTCATTTGGTCAAGTAGTCTAATCACCCCCCTCTAGACATACTTTCGATCCTACAAAAACTCAATCCATTACAAGAGAGTAGAGGGGGAGAAGCATCATAAGATCCAACTATAATAGCAAAGCTCACGATACATCAAGATCATGCCGAATCAAGAACACAAGAGAGAGAGATCAAACACATAGCTACTGGTACATACCCTCAACCCAAGGGTGAACTACTCCCTCCTCGTCATGGAGAGCGCCAGGATGATGAAGATGGCCATCGGTGAGGGATTCCCCCTTCGACAGGGTGCTAGAACAGGGCCTCGATCGGTTTTTGGTGGCTTTAGAGGCTTGCGGCGGTGGAACTCCCAATCTAGGTTATTTTCTGGAGGTTTCTGTATTTATAGGAATTTTTGGCGTAGGTCTCACGTCAGGGGAGTCTCTGAGACGTCCACGAGATAGGGGGACGCGCCAGGGGGGGTGCAGCACGCCCCCACCTCGTGGATGGCTCGGGACTCTTCTGGCCCAACTGTTTTACCCTGGGGGCTTCTTTTGGTCCATAAAAAATAATCGAAAGTTGGCACATCAATTGGACTCCGCTTGGTATTCCTTTTCTGTAAAACTCAAAAACAAGGAAAAAACAGAAACTGGCACTGGGCTCTAGGTTAAGAGGTTAGTCCCAAAAATCATATAAAATAGCATATAAATGCATATAAAACATCCTAGATGGATAATATAATAGCATGGAGCAATCAAAAATTATAGATACGTTGGAGACGTATTATTGCTTAGGCAAAGCCTTGCGCGGATCACTTCACCATCACCGTCACCATGCCGTCATGCTGATGGGACTCATCTACTACCTCGACACCTTGCTGGATGAAGATGGCGAGGGACGTCACCGAGCTGAACGTGTGAAGAACTCGGAGGTTCCATACGTTCGGTACTTGATCGGTCGGAGCTAGAAGAAGTTTGACTCCATCAACCACGTTGTCAAACGCTTCTGCTTACGGTCTACGAGGGTACGTAGACACACTCTCCCCCTCGTTGCTATGCATCTCCATGGATAGATCATTGCGTGTGCATAGAAATTTTTTGTTTTCCATGCAACGATCCCGAACACCACGTTGTGATGCTGCCGGAACTCATCTACTACTTCTCCCATCTTTCTATATCAAGAAGGCGAGGACGTCATCGAGCTGAACGTGTGCTAAACGCGGAGGTGCCGTACGTTCGGTACTTGATCGGTTGGATCACGAAGGTGTTCGACTACATTGACCGCGTTGTTAAACGCTTCCGCTTTATGGTCTACGAGGGTATGTAGACATACTCCCCCCTCTTGTTGCTATGCATCTCCATGGATAGATCTTGCGTGTGCGTAGAAAAAAATTGTTTTCAGGCAACGTTCCCCAACAGTGCTATTAGAGCCAAGTCTACGCGTAGATGATATGCACGAGTAGAACATAAAGGAGTTGTGGGCGGTGATGGTCATACTGCTTACCACCAACGTTTTATTTTGATTCGGCGATATTGTGGAATGAAGCGCCCCTGACCAACTTTACATGTCCACGCACATGAGATCGGTTCCACCGACTGACATGTAACTTATTTTGCATAAAGGTGGCTGGCGGCAAATATTTCCTATGCAAATTAAAGTTCAATATCATACATGAGATGAGTACATCGACAAAATATTTCTTGCACACGTTACCTTTCGTGGGTTGAAGTCTCCATCAACGTGGATGTAGGATAGCACCACCTATCCAAACCACGGGAAAAACATCCGTGTCTCCAATAGCGTTTGAATTCTCCAAACCCTTCCCTTTATATTCTCGCAAGTTGCATGCTTTACTTTCTGCTGCCCATAAACTCTTTGCATGCTTGCTTGAATTGTGTGATGATTGCTTGACTTGTTCCAAAATAGCTAAAATCTGCCAAGAACTAAAATTGGGAAAAGGTTAAGTTTTTATTTGGTCAAGTAGTCTAATCACCCCCCTCTAGACATACTTTCGATCCTACAAGTGGTATCAGAGCTTTGGTCTCCATTTTCTTGATCTCCATAGCTTTTGGTGGTCATAGCCTTGGTTTCACAACCTAGGAGAGTATGGCGTCTAGCGAGGGAAATTATCACCGTAGAGGTCCTTACTTTGATGGTACTAATTTTGCTAGTTGGAAGCATAAAATGAAAATGCATATTCTTGGACATAACCCTGCCGTTTGGGCTATTGTGTGTGTTGGTTTGCAAGGTGACTTCTTTGATGGGAAAGAACCAAACCGTGAAGCTACCGCGGATGAGTTGAAGATGTTGCAATACAATGCTCAAGCTTGTGATATTCTCTTCAACGGATTGTGCCCCGAAGAATTCAACAAAATCAGCCACCTTGAGAATGCAAAGGAAATTTGGGACACTTTGATTGATATGCACGAAGGTACCGACTCCGTCGAGGAATCCAAGTTGGATGTGCTTCAAAGCCAACTTGACAAGTTCAAGATGAAGGATGGTGAAGGTGTCGCTGAAATGTACTCTAGGCTTGCTCTCATCACAAATGAGATTGCCGGCTTAGGAAGTGAAGAGATGACCGATAAATTCATCATCAAGAAGATCCTAAGAGCCTTGGATGGAAAATATGATACCGTGTGCACATTGATCCAAATGATGCCCAATTACAAAGATCTCAAGCCAACGGAGGTGATTGGAAGAATTGTTGCTCATGAGATGTCACTTAAGGATAAAGAGGAACTTCACAACAAATCAAGTGGTGCCTATAAAGCCTCATGTGAAGCCCCTACATCATCAAGTGAGAAACAAGACTTCAATGAAGAATTGAGCTTAATGGTGAAGAACTTCAACAAGTTCTACAAGAATAGAAGCAAAGATAGAAGCTCCAAGTCAAGGTCCTACAATGACAAAAGATCTTCTAGTCGAGAGTGGAACTGTTACAATTGTGGAAGACCCGGACACTATTCCAATGAGTGTACGGCTCCCTACAAGAGAAGATTCTCCAAAAAGAAGAAGCAAAGGATCACCACCAAGAGAGAGAAGGAGTAGAGATGATCGTTATGAACGAAGATACTCACGGAGAAGCAAGGATTGGGAAAGGAAGGAAAAATCATCGAGGAGCTACACAAGACGAAGACATCAAGCTCATGTTGGTGAATGGGTATCCGGCTCCGACTCCGACAGCCACTCCGAGAGAAGTTATCACTCCGACTCCGAAGATACTCAAGATGGAGGTGTTGCCGGTCTAGCACTTGTGTCAACCAACTCCTACGACATATTTGACTCACCAAATGAAGGAATTGGAAGATGCTTCATGGCCAAGGGTCCTAAGGTAACACACCCCGAGTATGTCGATTTCAATAGTAATGAAGATGACTTGTTAGGTGATGATTTGATTGGTGACAACTCTAGTGATGAATACTATGATGAAATACCAATTAATCATGCTAATCAAGATAAAACGAATGACAATGATAAGGAGAAGATTGAGGCTCTAACTAAAGAACTAAAAACTCTTAAGTTAGCTCATGACACTATCTTCGAAGATCACCGAGAACTTTTAAGAGCTCATGAGAAACTACGCTTTGAAAAGCTCAATCTTGAGCAAGAGCATGAGTTCTTAAAGGCAATCAATGATGATCTCCGCAAGAAAAGTTCTTCTTACATTGCCAAGCGTTTACTCTTATCCACTTACATGCCTCAAGTCAAATCTAACAAGAAAGATTCCTCCTCTAGTAGTAACAATGATCATGCTAAATCCAATATTGTTGCTTCTAGTAGTTATCTTGATTCCACTAATGATTCTCTTAGCCAAGTTACACTTGAGCAAGAAAATAGCTTATTGAAGGGAATTATAGAGAAAGGAGTGTACAAGAGCCTTGCCGGGAGTAAGCAATTCGAGGAAATTGTGCGCAAGCAAGGAATGCACCGGAAGAATCAAGGTGTTGGTTTTGAACGAAAGTTCAATGCCAATGGAGTTGAATGGGAAGAAGATCAATACCCCAAGACGAAGTTTGTCCCTCAACAAGAGAAGTATACTTCTTTCAAGGGGACACAAGCTCAAGATGATCTTCCACCACAAGACTACGAGCAAAAAGGCAAGGACAAGCTTCAAGAGGAAATTGATGCATTTGAAGAAGCTCCAAAGACCTTAGTCAAGTGGATTCCCAAGACTACTCCAAGTTCCACTTCATCAAGTACGACTACAACTCCAAGGATTTCCATCAAGATGATGTGGATCCAAAAGAAGAAGAACTAGAGAGTTCTTGAGGGTGACTCCGCCAACATACTTCACTCTTATCATTTTGGCAAGGACAAGTGCAATCAACTTCCACATCTTGCACTAGTTCAAGGAGTCACAAACCCTCTTGTTGGTAAGACAAGGGACAAGGTAACCTAAAGTTTTCATGGACATCATCTTTGTGTGCATCACTCTATGTCTATGGATATCCTTGTTTGTTCCTTGTGGGACTAACCCATGTAGGTATTGAAAGTGCAACTCACTCAAATGGATAGCTCCAAGAGATCTACATCAACATTGAGCATCCACATCTTCGATATCTACATGAAGTCATCATCGACAAAACCCAAGGTTAGTTCATCCCTCTTAGGGGGGATATCACATCTAGGGGGAGCTTTACTCTAAGACTTGAGCTAAAGAAACTCTAAAGATGTGAACAAAACAATGATTTATGTAAAAGTGGTAACCCCACTTGAGCTTAAACGATGAGTATGACCTACGATCAAGTGTTCTCACCTGACTCCTAAGTCAATATACTCATACATAGATGACCTAGTCATCGCAAATTGCTTGATAGATGCTAGGATTTGTTGTGCATGCCTTGCCACATATTTCATTTGCCATCTTATTGTGTGAGCATGCTGATTGCATATTTTACTCATTCGAGGACATCCACTTGTTGTTTTGATTGTTTGGCTTTATCTTCTTTTGCCAAGTGGATGGAAAAGAGTGCCTAAGAACCTCCTCTAGCTATCTATGCTTTTCTCGTCTCAAACTCTATTCATGTTGCATCACAAAATTTGATCAAGTCAGATTCGAACCACTCTGTGTGAGGAGCGCTCGGAGTCCCCGATTCGTCATAGACTTAAACTTCCAAAACCTCTTTATGAATCTCGGTCTAACCGATACTCCATTTCGGTCCTACCGAGTTCATTAAGTTGATCTAGGTTTTTGATCTCGGTGCAACCGATTTGAACTTTTCGGTCACACCGAGTTGCAATAACTGCACACAGTTTTGCATCTCGGTGCCACCGAGTTGTTCCACTCGGTCACACCGACAAGGTCGGGCTATATATAGTGACGGGCAGAATTTTGGAAATTTCTGCGAAACCTCCTCGCCCGCGCGATAGCCTGCTCTGCCTTCGAGGTCTCCGGATCGTCTTCTTGCCGCCAGCAGCCTCCTGTCGCTGGTCTCCACCGCCGTCAACGGATTTCTGCCCCGCCGTTGCCGCCGTAGCAAGTCCACGCCGAACTAGGGTATGGACTTGATCTTTGTGCTATTCTCCACTCCGATTCCTAGCACATTGTGATGATCATGATTCTTGCCACGATTGAAACACTCCTATCCAGTCAATGAACTCGTAGATTAGGCTTAATTCGAAAATTTTAGGGTTAGGTTTCCGCCGAAACCATCTCGGACCCACCGAGTTGAAAAACTCGGTCCCACTGATCTGGCTTTTGCCATTGCACAAGTGAAACTCGGTCTGACCGAGAATAACTTATCGGTGCGACCGATTTTAGAATTCTGTGAAACCCTAGCAGTCTCGGTGCCACCGAACTGTGACTCGGTCTGACCGAGTTCACCAGTTCTGGTGCCAAAACTGCTTCGGTGTCACCGAGTTTGAAAATCGGTAGATCCGAGATGCTTTCTGTGGAAAACTAAAACTAAGTTTTTTGAATTAATCTTTTGCAAAAATCTCTGCTTTTTGTGATGCTCATCCACTCTATCTTTTCCATAATCTATTCACAGGGTCAGCAGTTAGTTGCAACATGTCTGATCAAAGTGACAGCCAGAACCTCTCAGAGCAGCAAGTGGTCATGAGTGAGGGCACTAGCCCCTCAAGTTCTTCTGATGATGGCAGCAGGAGCACCCCCAGCAATCTGCCTAAGGCTGCCACACGTCAAAGGAAGAAGAGAACGTCTGATTCTGAGGATGAAGACTATGTGGCAGAGGAAGAGGCCACTTCCAAAAGAGTTGAGCCAGCTCAAGGCTCAAAGCCAGGCTTGAAAATCAAGAGGCCAGCAGGGAGGCAGCCCATGTCAAAGGCTAGAGCCTCAACTGAGAAGCCTGCACCTGCTCCCATTGAGCCCATTGCTACTGAGGGAAAAAAGAGGAAGGAGAGAGTGAAGAAGACTGTAGCCAAAGTGCTTGGGAGAGCCTCCATCATGGTAGAAGAGGATGAGGAAGAAGAGGCAGCTGCACCAGCGCCCAAGGCAGCCAAACTTATGGGAGATGCCATAAGGTCAGGAACAGCTGCATCCAGGCCCAAGGAAGCACCCAAGGCTGCACCTAAGCCTAAGACAGCACCAAAGAGAAACACAAGGAGTATACCTGCCGCAGAAAAGAACAAGGCCCCAGTGCCTGAAGCTATCGAAGAAGAGGAAGAGAGTGTCCTTAGGAAGCTCAAGCCCAAGATCCCAGACCACAATGATGCTCATCCTGTGGCTGAGGATATGAAGCTCAGGAGAGATTCAGGGCCGAGGAAATGGAGAGAAGCAGATCCGTATGCTTCTAGGAGAAGGACTGCTGTGGATTACAGGTTTCATACAAAGGAGCAACAAGATTTTTATGAGACTGTTTTGCTTGACAAGAAGCCAATCGTTTGTGACATGAGATGGGTCGACTGGACCTATATCAAGGAGAATGAAGAGCACTACCCAGGAGTTCAGGACAACTTCAGAGCGTGTGGAGTAGAGGACTTTGTTGGGCAGAAGCTCACAAAGTGGAACGAGGAACTCATCATGCAGTTCTACTCCACAGCTCACTTTTATCCGGATGGCAGGATTACTTGGATGTCTGAGGGTACAAGGTACCAATCTACAGTGGCTGAGTGGGCACAGATCATCAATGCCCCAGAAGAGCAAGATGAGGACTTGGATATCTATGCCAAGAAGAAGATGGACCATAACTCCATGTCAAACATGTACAAGGAGATCCCCAATGAAGCTCTTGACACATTCAAGTTTGGGTCAGTGCACTATCTGCTCTCAGGATTGCCTACGATCAATTGGATACTAAGGCACACCCTTCTGCCCAAATCTGGAGATCACAAGATGATCAGAGGTCACGCGATCAACTTGCTTCACGTTTTTGACGTGCCTCAGAAATTCAAGGTCATGAGTCTCATTGTGGAAACCATTAAGAGGACAGCTGCAGATCAGAAGAGGAGCTGTGGATATGCCCCTCAGATTCAGGAGCTCATCAACTCCAAGATGGGCACGGGCATATATTTGCTGGATAAGGAACACCTGCCCATCCGCCCAGATTTTGAGAACAATGAAGTTGTGATGACAGAGAATGAGCCATCGTCTGCACAAGCATTTGCAAAGAAGGAAAAGGCGAAGAAGGAGAAAGCTGCCAGGATGCCTACTCAAGCGAAGGCATCTGAGTACTTCTTGAAGACCAAACAAGGGCAGCTTGGTTACTTGATTGCGTCCACCCTGCGGATTGAGCAGAGTCTAGCCACCCTGACTCAGAACCAGGCGAGTTTAGAGAGGATCATGGAACAGAGGTTCTATGACTTGGACATCAAGGTAACAGAAGTTCAGTCTGTAGTGGAACAGCTCCAGGAGGACATGAATGAGAGGAGAGGCAGGACCACGACTCATGCGTTTGCGAGGGTGCCACGAGGTCCGAGGTCGTCTGCACTGCCAGTTGCTGACACCAGAGCTACAACGTCTGCACCAGCCACAGCCTCAGCTCCAGCGTCTACCTCAGCTCCAACTCCAGCGACTACTTCAACATCTACAAAAGCCTTCATCCTTGGAGTGATTCGGACTCCACCACCACCTGAAGATCAAGCCTGAGCGTCGATCTAGTGCTATGAATTTTCTAGGAACTTTTTGGTAACTTATTGCCAAAGGGGGAGAAGATGTATAGATCATAGGCTTCGAGAGAGAGAGTGTTGCTTTTCTCTCTTGTTTTATTTGGTGGTTTTTCGAACCTTTTCTGCTTTTGAGTGCTTGATACTACCCTTATGTTTGTGAGACATCGATGATCATGTGTTTGATCATAAGCTACACTTAATGTTTGCTTAATGCTTGCTTAAATATTATCTTTCTATCTATCACTTGTGATCATTCACTATTCTTGGTGATGAGTGCATGTATTTCAATCTTATAATTTTGAGCGCTCCACCAAGATGTATGTGACATGGAAGAGTAACCCATGATTCTAACTCTTTGTGCATTTGCAGTCCAAAGCAAATTTTAAATATGCACAAATTTAGGGGGAGCTCTTACTTATCACATACTTCTCAAAGCGACGATATACTTCATGCTTATTATCATTTGTCGAAGCTTTGATCTATATGTTGTCATCAATTACCAAAAAGGGGGAGATTGAAAGTGCAACTATCCCTAGGTGGTTTTGGTAATTCATAACAACATATAGCTCATTGAGCTAATGCTATTCCAAGATGATTATTTCAGGAAAGCTCAATGATTGGCATGGCATGGATATGAAAGTGGAACCCTCAAAATGCTAAGGAAAATGGATTGGCTCAAGCTCAAAAGCTCAAGACTCTTCATTTTATATTTTAGTGATCCAAGATCACATTGAGTCCATAGGAAAAGCCAATACTATCAAGGAGGGATGAGGTGTTGCTTAATGAGCCTCTTGCTTCATGTGGTTAATGATATGCTCTAAAACCCTCAACTACTTTCCCATATCCACATATGACCTAAACTCTAAGCCAAACTCGGTCCTACCGATTCTTCCTATCCGGCGCCACCGAGTTTCAATTGTCATTAGCCACTGCCAAACCCTAGCAATTCGGTTCTACCGATAAGGATCTCGGTCCCACCGAGATGGGGTTGCAAACTCTCTGTTTCCCTTTCGTAACTTTTCGGTCCCACCGAGAGAGCGAATCGGTCCCACCGAGATTGCAATGTAAACTCAGTGTTTCCCCTTTGTAACTTTTCGGTCTCACCGAGTTCCACTCGGTCCCACCGAAAGAGCAAATCGGTCCCACCGAGTTTGCCTGACCAACTCTCTGGTTAGCTAATTACCAAACTCGGTCTCACCGAGTTTGTGTAATCGGTCTCACCGAGATTACGTTATGCCCAAACCCTAACCGAATCGGTCCTACCGAGTTGCATGTCAGTCCCACCGAAATTCCTAACGGTCATTAGGTTTACATTTTCGGTCCGACCAAGTTTATTGATTCGGTCCCACCGAGATTGCAAAACTGTGTAACGGGTTGGATTTTGTGTGGAGGCTATATATACCCCTCCACCTCCTTCTCATTTGATGAGAGAGCCATCAGAACACACACATCATTCCAACTCATTTGTTCTGAGAGAGAACCACCTACTCATGTGTTGAGACCAAGACATTCCATTCCTACCATATGAATCTTGATCTATAGCCTTCCCAAGTTGCTTTCCACTCAAATCTTCTTTCCACCAAATCCAAATCCTATGAGAGAGAGTTGAGTGTTGGGGAGACTATCATTTGAAGCACAAGAGCAAGGAGTTCATTACCTACACACCATTTGTTACTTCTTGGAGAGTGGTGTCTCCTAGATTGGCTAGGTGTCACTTGGGAGCCTCCGACAAGATTGTGGAGTTGAACCAAGGAGTTTGTAAGGGCAAGGAGATCACCTACTTCGTGAAGATCTACCGCTAGTGAGGCAAGTCCTTCGTGGGCGATGGCCATGGTGGGATAGACAAGGTTGCTTCTTCGTGGACAATTCGTGGGTGGAGCCCTTCGTGGACTCGCGCAACCGTTGCCCTTGGGTGGAGCCCTGTGTGGACTCGCGCAACCGTTACCCTTCGTGGGTTGAAGTCTCCATCAACGTGGATGTAGGATAGCACCACCTATCCGAACCACGGGAAAAACTTCCGTGTCTCCAATAGCGTTTGAATTCCTCCAAACCTTCCCTTTATATTCTCAAGTTGCATGCTTTACTTTCCGCTGCCCATAAACTCTTTGCATGCTTGCTTGAATTGTGTGATGATGCTTGACTTGTTCAAAATAGCTAAAATCTGCCAAGAACTAAAATTGGGAAAAGGTTAAGTTTTTATTTGTCAAGTAGTCTAATCACCCCCTCTAGACATACTTTCCGATCCTACAAAAACTCAATCCATTACAAGAGAGTAGAGGGGGAGAAGCATCATAAGATCCAACTATAATAGCAAAGCTCACGATACATCAAGATCATGCCGAATCAAGAACACGAGAGAGAGAGATCAAACACATAGCTACTGGTACATACCCTCAACCCCAAGGGTGAACTACTCCCTCCTCGTCATGGAGAGCGCCGGGATGATGAAGATGGCCACCGGTGAGGGATTCCCCCTTCGACAGGGTGCCAGAACAGGGCCCCGATTGGTTTTTGGTGGCTTTAGAGGCTTGCGGCGGTGGAACTCCCAATCTAGGTTATTTTCTGGAGGTTTCTGTATTTATAGGAATTTTTGGCGTAGGTCTCACGTCAGGGGAGTCTCTGAGCCGTCCACGAGATAGGGGGACGCGCCGGGGGGGGGGGGGTGCAGCACGCCCCCACCTCGTGGATGGCTCGGGACTCTTCTGGCCCAACTGTTTTACCCTGGGGGCTTCTTTTGGTCCATAAAAAATAATCGAAAGTTGGCACGTCAATTGGACTCCGCTTGGTATTCCTTTTCTGTAAAACTCAAAAATAAGGAAAAAACAGAAACTGGCACTGGGCTCTAGGTTAAGAGGTTACTCCCAAAAATCATATAAAATAGCATATAAATGCATATAAAACATCCTAGATGGATAATATAATAGCATGGAGCAATAAAAAATTATAGATACATTGGAGACGTATTATTGCTTAGGCAAAGCCTTGCGCGGATCACTTCACCATCACCGTCACCATGCCGTCATGCTGATGGGACTCATCTATTACCTCGACGCCTTGCTGGATCAAGATGGCAAGGGACGTCACCGAGCTGAACGTGTGAAGAACTCGGAGGTGCCATACGTTCGGTACTTGATCGGTCGGAGCTAGAAGAAGTTTGACTCCATCAAGCACGTTGTCAAACGCTTCTGCTTACGGTCTACGAGGGTACGTAGACACACTCTCCCCCTCGTTGCTATGCATCTCCATGGATAGATCATTGCGTGTGCATAGAAATTTTTTGTTTTCCATGCAACGATCCCGAACACCACGTTGTGATGCTGCCGGAACTCATCTACTACTTCTCCCATCTTTCTATATCAAGAAGGCGAGGACGTCATCGAGCTGAACGTGTGCTAAACGCGGAGGTGCCGTACGTTCGGTACTTGATCGGTTGGATCACGAAGGTGTTCCACTACATTGACCGCGTTGTTAAACGCTTCCGCTTTATGGTCTACGAGGGTACGTAGACATACTCCCCCCTCTTGTTGCTATGCATCTCCATGGATAGATCTTGCGTGTGCGTAGAAAAAAATTGTTTTCAGGCAACGTTCCCCAACAGTGCTATCAGAGCCAAGTCTACGCGTAGATGATATGCACGAGTAGAACATAAAGGAGTTGTGGGCGGTGATGGTCATACTGCTTACCACCAACGTTTTATTTTGATTCGGCGATATTGTGGGATGAAGCGCCCCTGACCAACTTTACATGTCCACGCACATGAGATCGGTTCCACCGACTGACGTGTAACTTATTTTGCATAAAGGTGGCTGGCGGCAAATATTTCCTATGCAAATTAAAGTTCAATATCATACATGAGATGAGTACATCGACAAAATATTTCTCAACTGTATATATGTGTCAACACCTCATGAGAAGCATTTATTTATTTCTATATAACGCGTGTATATTTTGTTTGCGCGATATATATATTATTTATTTTTTATGCGTCGCATTGATATTTCTTCTTGGCGACGGAACAAGGACTCGGAAATATTATGATTTCATGTTGATATTTGACATCCGCCGTAGGTGGCGGCCTGCATGGATGAAAGTTACGTGTGATTTTTGTCAGGATGAATTTTTCATGGAGATTTTTATTCACTTTGCAAAATTTCCAGATATCGACCCTTTTTATTAATTTATTTTGTGTGCCTATTGTATTGTATTAAGTGATGGCAATTCACCCTGTTCATTTACACTCAATGGTGTATTTTATCATTTTCACCATTTAAAGTAATTCATTTGTTTTAATCGCACTATATTTCCTTCGCCAAAACCGGTGTCAATAGGTGTCTGTTTCTATTACTTTAGTTGAATCGAATTTGACTACTGCCGATCCTTGAAGAAGGTTAAAACAACAAATTGATAATCACCGTTGTGGTTTTTGCATAGTTAAGAACGGTTCTTGCTAGAAGCCCGTAGCAGCCACGTAAAACTTGGAACAACAAAGCAGAAGACGTCTAACTTGTTTTTGTACGGGATGATGTGATGTGATATGGTCAAGACGTGATGTGATATACGTTGTTGTATGAGATGATCATGTTTTGTAATATCGACAACCGGCAGGAGCCTTAGGGTTGTCTCTTAATAATTGTATGAAATGCAAGCGCCACATAATTGCTTTACTTTATCGCTATGCATTAGCAATAGTTGTAGAAGCAATAGTTGGCGAGACGACCCCGACACAAGATGGAGATCAAGAAGTCAAGTCTGTGATGATGGAGATCATGCCGATACTTTGGAGATGTAGACCAAAAGCACCAGATGATGATGGCCATATCATGTCACATATTTTGATTGCATGTGATGTTTATCCTTTATGCATCTTATTTTGCTTAGAACGACGGTAGCATCATCTTATTACTAAATTTCAAGATAAAAGTGTTCTCCCCGAGTATGCACCATTGCTAAAGTTAGTCGTTTCGAAGCACCTCATGATGATCGAGTGTGATAGACTCTACATTCACATACAACGAGTGTTAGACAGTTTTGCACATGCATAATACTTGGGTTAAACTTTGACGAGCCTAGCATGTGCAGACATGGTCTTAGTGTTGGGTTTCGTAGTAATTTCAAAAAATTTCCTACGCACACGCAAGATCATGTGATGCATAGCAACGAGAGGGGAGAGTGTTGTCTACGTACCCAACGCAGACCGACTGCGGAAGCGCTGACACGACGTAGAGGAAGTAGTCGTACGTCTTCACGATCCAACCGATCAAGCACCGAAACTACGGCACCTCCGAGTTCGAGCACACGTTCAGCTCGATGACGATCCCCGGACTCCGATCCAGCAAAGTGTCGGGGAAGAGTTCCGTCAGCACGACGGCGTGGTGACGATCTTGATGAACTACAGCAGCAGGGCTTCGCCTAAACTCCGCTACAGTATTATCGAGGAATATGGTGGCAGGGGGCACCGCACACGGCTAAGGAATAGATCACGTGGATCAACTTGTGTTTCTGGGGTGCCTCTGCCTCAGTATATAAAGGAGCCAAGGGGGAGGGGGGCGCCGGCCAGGAGGAGGGCGCAGGAGGAGTCCTACTCCTTCCGGGAGTAGGACTCCCCCCCAATCCTATTCCAACTAGGATTCCCAAGGGGGGAAAGAGAGAGAGGGGGGCCGGCCACCTTCTCCTAGTCCTAATAGGACTAGGGGAGGGGGAAGTGGCGCAGCCACCTTGGGCTGCCCCTTTCTCCTTTCCACTAAGGCCCATGAAGGCCCATATGGCTCCCGGGGGGTTCCGGTAACCTCCCGGTAACCCGGTAAAATCCCGATTTCACCCGGAACACTTCCGATGTCCAAACATAGGCTTCCAATATATCAATCTTTACGTCTCGACCATTTCGAGACTCCTCGTCATGTCCATGATCACATCCGGGACTCCGAACAACCTTCGGTACATCAAAATGCATAAACTCATAATATAACTGTCATCGTAACCTTAAGCGTGCGGACCCTACGGGTTCGAGAACAATGTAGACATGACTGAGACACGTCTCCGGTCAATAACCAATAGCGGGACCTGGATGCCCATATTGGCTCCTACATATTCTACGAAGATCTTTATCGGTCAGACCGCATAACAACATACGTTGTTCCCTTTGTCATCGGTATGTTACTTGCCCGAGATTCGATCGTCGGTATCCAATACCTAGTTCAATCTCGTTACCGGCAAGTCTCTTTACTCGTTCCGTAATACATCATCTCACAACTAACATTAGTTGTAATGCTTGCAAGGCTTATGTGATGTGTATTACCGGAGAGGGCCCAGAGATACCTCTTCCGACAATCGGAGTGACAAATCCTAATCTCGAAATAGCGCAAACCCAACATCTACCTTTGGAGACACCTGTAATGCTCCTTTATAATCACCCAGTTACGTTGTGACGTTTGTAGCACCCAAAGTGTTCCTCCGGCAAACGGAGTTGCAATAATCTTCATAGTCATGGAACATGTCTAAGTAATGAAGAAAGCAATAGCAGCATACTAAACGATCGGGTGCTAAGCTAATGAAATGGGTCATGTCAATCAGATCATTCAACTAATGATGTGATCCCGTTAATCAAATAACAACTCTTTTGTTTATGGTTAGGAAACATAACCATCTTTGATTAATGAGCTAGTCAAGTAGAGGCATACTAGTGACGTTTAGTTTGTCTATGTATTCACACATGTATTATGTTTCCGGTTAATACAATTCTAGCATGAATAATAAACATTATCATGAATTAAGGAAAATAAATAATAACTTTATATTGCCTCTAGGGCATATTTTCCTTCAGTCTCCCACTTGCACTAGAGGTCAATAATCTAGATCACAGCACCATGTGATTTAACATCGATAGTTCACATCATCATGTGATTAACACCCATAGTTCACATTCGCCATGTGACCACAGCCAAGGGTTTACTAGATTCAGTAATCTAGTTCACATCGCTATGTGATTTAACACCCAAGGAGTACTAAGGTGTGAATCATGTTTTCCTTGTGAGATAATTTTAGTCACGGGGTCCTGTCATATCAGATCCGTAAGTATTTTGCAAATTTCTATGTCAACAATGCTCTGCATGGAGCTACTCTAGCTAATTGCTCCCACTTTCAAATATGTATCTAGACCGAGACTTAGAGTCATCTAGATTAGTGTCAAACTTGCATCGGCGTAACCCTTTACGACGAACCTTTTTCACTTCCATAATCGAGAAACATATCCTTATTCCACTAAGGATAATTTTGACTGCTGTCCAGTGATCTACTCCTAGATCACATATCGTACTCCCTTGCCAAACTCAGTGGTAGGGCATACAATAGATCTGGTATACAGCATGGCATACTTTATAGAACCTATGAAGGCATAGGGAATGACTTTCATTCTCTTTCTATCTTCTGCCGTGGTCGGGCTTTGAGTCTTACTCAACTTCACACCTTGTATACACAGGCAAGAACTCTTTCTTTGACTGCTTCCATTTTGAACTACTTCAAAATCTTGTCAAGGTATGTACTCATTGAAAAAACTTATCAAGCGTCTTGATCTATCTCTATAGATCTTGAAGCTCAATATGTAAGCAGCTTTACCGAAGTCTTTCTTTGAAAAACTCCTTTCAAACACTCCTTTATGCTTTACAGAATAATTCTACATTATTTCCGATCAACAATATGTCATTCACATATACTTATCAGAAATGTTGTAGTGCTCCCACTCACTTTCTTGTAAATACAGGCTTCACCGCAAGTCTGTATAAAACTATATGCTTTGATCAACTTATCAAAGCGTATATTCCAACTCCGAGATGCTTGCACCAGTCCATAGATGGATCGCTGGAGCTTGCATATTTTGTTAGCACCTTTAGGATTGACAAAAACCTTCTGGTTGCATCATATACAACTCTTCTTTAATAAATCCATTAAGGAATGCAGTTTTGTTTATCCATTTGCCAGATTTCATAAAATGCGGCAATTGCTAACATGATTCGGACAGACTTAAGCATAGATACGAGTGAGAAACTCTCATCGTAGTCAACACCTTGAACTTGTCGAAAACCTTTTGCGACAATTCTAGCTTTGTAGATAGTAACACTACTATCAGCGTCCGTCTTCCTCTTGAAGATCCATTTATTTTCTATGGCTTGCCGATCATCGGGCAAATCCATCAAAGTCCATACTTTGTTCTCATACATGGATCATATCTCAGATTTCATGGCCTCAAACCATTTCGCGGAATCTGGGCTCATCATCGCTTCCTCATAGTTCGCAAGTTCGTCATGGTCTAGTAAACATGACTTCCAGAACAGGATTACTGTACCACTCTGGTGCGGATCTCACTCTGATTTACCTACGAGATTCGGTAGTAACTTGATCTGAAGTTTTATGATCATCATGATTAGCTTCCTCACTAATTGGTGTAGTAGTCACAGGAACAGATTTATGTGATGAACTATTTTCCAATAAGGGAGAAGGTACAATTACCTTATCAAGTTTTCTACTTTCCTCCCACTCACTTCTTTCGAGAGAAACTCCTTCTCTAGAAAGTTTCCGAATTTAGCAACAAAAGTCTTGCCTTCGAATTTGTGATAGAAGGTGTACCCAACAGTCTTCCTTTGGTATCCTATGAAGACGCTTCTCCGATTTGAGTTTGAGCTTATCAGGATGAAACTTTTTTCATATAAGCATCGCAACCCCAAACTTTAAGAAACGACAGCTTAGGTTTCTTGCCAAACCATAGTTCACACGGTGTCGTCTCAATGGATTTAGATGGTGCCCTATTTAACGTGAATGCAGCTGTCTCTAATGCATAACCCCAAAACGATAGTGGTAGATCGGTAAGAGACATCATAGATTGCACTATATCCAATAAAGTATGATTATGACGTTCGGACACACCATTATGCTGTGGTGTTCCATGTGGCATGAGTTTGTGAAACTATTCCACATTGTTTTAATTGAAGACCAAACTCGTAACTCAAATATTTTACCTCTGCGATCATATCGTAGAAACTTTTATTTTCTTGTCACGATGATTTTCCACTTCACTCTGAAATTCTTTGAACTGTTCAAATGTTTCAGACTTATGTTTCATCAAGTAGATATCCCCATATCTGCTCAAATCATCTGTGAAGGTCAGAAAATAATGATACCTGCTGCAAGCCTTAATATTCATCGGACCACATACATCAGTATGTATGATCTCCAACAAATCTGTTGCTTGCTTCATTGTTCCGGAGAACGGCGTTTTAGTCATCTTGCCCAAAAGGCATGGTTCGCAAGCATCAAGTGATTCATAATCAAGTGATTCCAAAATCCCATCAGCATGGAGTTTCTTCATGCGCTTTACACCAATATGACCTAAACGGCAGTGCTACAAATAAGTTGCACTATCATTATTAACTTTGCATCTTTTGGTTTCAATATTATGATTATGTGTATCACTACGATCGAGATCCAACGAACTATTTTCATTGGGTGTGTAACCATATAAGGTTTTATTCATGTAAACAGAACAACAATTTATTCTCTTACTTAAATGAATAACCGTATTACAATAAACATGATCAAATCATATTCATGCTCAACGCAAACACCAAATAACACTTATTCAGGTTCAACACTAATCCCGAAAGTATAGGGAGTGTGCGATGATGATCATATCAATCTTGGAACCACTTCCAACACACATCGTCACTTCACCCTTAACTAGTCTCTGTTTATTCTGCAACTCCCGTTTCGAGTTACTAATCTTAGCAACTGAACTAGTATCAAATACTGA
Source organism: Triticum urartu (assembly GCF_003073215.2). NCBI lineage: Eukaryota > Viridiplantae > Streptophyta > Magnoliopsida > Poales > Poaceae > Triticum > Triticum urartu. Next base: position 290,445,127 of record NC_053028.1, read on the forward strand.
GGGGTTGCTATAAACACTAGTAAAGTACACATCAATAACATGTATATCAAATATACTTATGTTCACTTTGCCATCCTTCTTATCCGCCAATCACTTGGGGTAGTTCCGCTTCCAGTGACCAGTCCCTTTGCAGTAGAAACACTTAGTCTCAGGCTTAGGACCAGACTTGGGCTTCTTCACTTGAGCAGCAACTTGCTTGCTGTTCTTCTTGAAGTTCCCCTTCTTCCCTCTGCCCTTTTCTTGAAACTAGTGGTCTTGTCTACCATCAACACTTGATGTTTTTCTTCGATTTCTACCTTCGTCAATTTCCGCATTACGAAGAGCTTGGGAATCGTTTCCGTTATCCCTTGCATATCATAGTTCATCACGAAGTTCTACTAACTTGGTGATGGTGACTAGAGAATTCTGTCAATCACTATCTTATCTGGAAGATTAACTCCCACTTGATTCAAGCGATTGTAGTACTCAGACAATCTGAGCACATGCTCACTAGTTGAGCGATTCTCCTCCATCTTTTAGCTATAGAACTTGTTGGAGACTTCATATCTCTCAACTCGGGTATTTGCTTGAAATATTAACTTCAACTCCTGGAACATCTCATATGGTCCATGACGTTCAAAACGTCTTTGAAGTCCTGATTCTAAGCCATTAAGCATGGTGCACTAAACTATCGAGTACTCATCATATTGAGCTAGCCAAACGTTCATAACATCTGCACCTGCTCCTGCAATAGGTCCGTCACCTAGCGGTGCATCAAGGACATAATTCTTCTGTGCAGCAATGAGGATAAACCTCAGATCACGGATCCAATCCGCATCATTGCTACTAACATCTTTCAACATAATTTTCTCTAGGAACATATCAAAATAAACACAGGGAAGCAACAACGCGAGCTATTGATCTACAACATAATTTGCAAAATACTACCAGGACTAAGTTCATGATAAATTTAAGTTCAATTAATCATATTACTTAAGAACTCCCACTTAGATAGACATCCCTCTAATCCTCTAAGTGATTACGTGATCCAAATCAACTAAACCATGTCTGATCATCACGTGAGATGGAGTAGTTTCATTGGTGAACATCGCTATGTTGATCATATCTGCTATGTGATTCACGCTCGACCTTTCGGTCTCCGTGTTCTGAGGCCATATCTGTATATGCTTGGCTCGTCAAGTATAACCTGAGTACTCTACGTGTGCAACTGTTTTGCACCCGTTGTATTTGAACGTAGAGCCTATCACACCCGATGATCACGTGGTGTCTCAGCACGAAGAACTTTCGCAACGGTGCATACTCAGGGAGAACACTTCTTGATAATTAGTGAGAGATCATCTTATAATGCTACCGTCAATCAAAGCAAGATAAGATGCATAAAAGATAAACATCACATCAATCAATATTAGTGATATGATATGGCCATCATTATCTCGTGCTTGTGATCTCCATCTCTGAAGCACCGTCGCGATCACCATCGTCACCGGCGTGACACCTTGATCTCCATCGTAGCATCGTTGTCGTCTCGCCAAGCTTGTGCTTCCACGACTATCACTACCGTTTAGTAATAAAGTAAAGCATTACATCGCGATTTGCATTGCATACAATAAAGCGACAACCATATGGCTCCTGCCAGTTGCCGATAACTCGGTTACAAAACATGATCATCTCATACAATAAAATTCAGCATCATGTCTTGACCATATCACATCACAACATGCCCTGCAAAAACAAGTTAGACGTCCTCTACTTTGTTGTTGCAAGTTTTACGTGGCTGCTACGGGCTTAAGCAAGAACCAATCTCACCTACGCATCAAAACCACAACGATAGTTTGTCAAATAGACTCCGTTTTAACCTTCGCAAGGACCGGGCGTAGCCATACTTGGTTCAACTAAAGTTGGAGAGACAGTCGCCCGCAAGCCATCTATGTGCAAAGCACGTCGAGGGAACCGGTCTCGCGTAAGCGTACGCGTAAGGTTGGTCCGGGTCGTCTCGTCCAACAATACCGCCGAACCAAAGTATGACATGCTGGTAGGCAGTATGACTTGTATCGTCCACAACTCACTTGTGTTCTACTCGTGCATATAACATCAACATAAATAACCTAGGCTCGGATGCCACTGTTGGGTTTCGTAGTAATTTCAAAAAATTTCCTACGCACACGCAAGATCATGTGATGCATAGCAACGAGAGGGGAGAGTGATGTCTACGTACCCACGCAGACCGACTGCGGAAGCGTTGACGCAACGTAGAGGAAGTAGTCGTACGTCTTCACGATCCAACCGATCAAGCACCGAAACTACGGCACCTCCGAGTTCGAGCACACGTTCAGCTCGATGACGATCCCCGGACTCCGATGCAGCAAAGTGTCGGGGAAGAGTACCGTCAGCACGACGGCGTGGTGACGATCTTGATGCACTACAGCAGCACGGCTACGCCTAAACTCTGCTACAGTATTATCGAGGATATGGTGGCAGGGGGCACCGCACACGGCTAAGGAATAGATCACGTGGATCAACTTGTGTGTTCAGAGGTGCCCCCCTGCCCCCGTATATAAAGGAGCCAAGGGGGAGGGGGCGGCCGGCCAGGAGGAGGGCGCAGGAGGAGTCCTACTCCTACCGGGAGTAGGACTCCCCCCAATCCTATTCCAATAGGATTCCAAAGGGGAAAGAGAGAGAGGGGGGCCGCCACCTTCTCCTAGTCCTAATAGGACTAGGGGAAGGGGAAGGTGCGCAGCCACCTTGGGCTGCCCTTTCTCCTTTCCACTAAGGCCCATGAAGGCCCATATGGCTCCCGGGGGGTTCCGGTAACCTCCGGTAATCCGTAAAATCCGATTCACCCTGGAACACTTCCGATGTCCAAACATAGGCTTCCAAATATATCAATCTTTACGTCTCGACATTCGAGACTCCTCGTCATGTCCATGATCACATCCGGGACTCCGACAACTCGGTACATCAAAATGCATAAACTCATAAATAACTGTCATCGTAACGTTAAGCGTGCGGACCCTACGGTTCGAGAACAATGTAGACATGACTGAGACATGTCTCCGGTCAATAACCAATAGCGGGACCTGGATGCCATATTGGCTCCTACATATTCTATGAAGATCTTTATCGGTCAGACCGCATAACAACTACGTTGTTCCTTTGTCATCGGTATGTTTACTTGCCCGAGATTCGATCGTCGGTATCCAATACCTAGTTCAATCTCATTACCGGCAGGTCTCTTTACTCGTTCCATAATACATCATCTCACAACTAACATTTTAGTTGTAATGCTTGCAAGGCTTATTCGATGTGCATTACCGAGAGGGCCCAGAGATACCTCTCCGACAATCGGAGTGACAAATCCTAATCTCGAAATACGCCAACCCAACATCTACCTTTGGAGACACCTGTAATGCTCCTTTATAATCACCCAGTTACGTTGTGACGTTTGGTAGCACCCAAAGTGTTCCTACAGCAAACGGGAGTTGCATAATCTCATAGTCATAGGAACATGTATAAGTCATGAAGAAAGCAATAGCAACATACTAAACGATCGGGTGCTAAGCTAATGGAATGGGTCATGTAAATTAGATCATTCAACTAATGATGTGACCTAGTTAATCAAATAACAACTCATTGTTCATGGTTAGGAAACATAACCATCTTTGATTAACGAGCTAGTCAAGTAGAGGCATACTAGTGACACTTTGTTTGTCTATGTATTCACACATGTATTATGTTTCCGGTTAATACAATTCTAGCATGAATAATAAACATTTATCATGATTATAAGGAAATAACTTTATTATTGCCTCTAGGGCATATTTCCTTCACTTAGAACACTGGAGACCGAAAGGTTGAATGTGAGTCATATAGTAGATATGATCAACATAGAGATGTTCACCATTGATGACTACCCCATCTCACGTGATGATCGGACATGGGTTACTTGATTTGGATCATGTATCACTTAACTAGATAACTTGAGGGATGTTTATTTAAGTGGGAGTGAAAGCACAAGTGCTCCCTAGGTGGTTTTGGTAATTAATGTCAACATATCTCTTGTTGGACTAACACTTTTACCTAGTATGTTTCAGATAAGTTCACTAATGAAGTGGCATGGACTAGAGGATGTGGAACCCCTTCCAAATGCTAAGGACAAAGGATTGGCTCAAGCGCCAAGCTCAAGACTCTACATCTTCTATTTTAGTGATCCAAGATCACATTGAGTCTATAGGAAAGCCAATACTATTAAGAAGGGATGAGGTGTTGCTTAATGGCTTGCTTGCTCAAAGTGCTTAGTGATATGCTCCAAAGCCCTCAACCACTTTCTCACTTCCAAATATGTCCCACACCAAATATCCAACTCGGCCCCACCGATTCTTTCTATCTGGAGCCACCGAGTTCAGTTGACATAGCCACTGCCAGAAACCCTAATCAGTTCGGTCTCACCGATGGGATCTCGGTTTCACCGAGATGGGCTTGCAAACTCTCTGTTACCTGTTGCAATATTTTCGGTCCCACCGAGATATGCAATCATCCCCACCGAGTTTGCTTGGCCAACTCTCTGTTTCGCTTATTACCCAAATCGGTCCCACCGAGTTTGAGTAATGAATTGCCCTCTCTAGGAGTTGATCAATCACAAGATGATGTTGAACATGGATACTATGATGAGGATGATGATAGTGATTATGATCTTGATGATGTGAAGAGACACTTTGGTCTTATGGCAAATCTTCGTGGCTACATGGCCGGAGGAAAGGAATGGGTCCTTGATAGTGGATGTACTGATCATATAACCGGAGATAAAGATATGTTCCGTGAGCTTGCTGAAAATGATGGCCCTCGAAAGTATGTCACCTTTGGTGATAACTCAAAGGGTAAGGTGGTTGGCCTAGGTAAGGTGGCCATCTCACATGATATCTCCATACAAAATGTCATGCTCGTTGAATCCCTTGGCTACAATTTACTTTCAGTATCTAGACTTGCTGATTTTGGTTTCAATGTCCTATTCACTGAAGTAGATTGCCAAGTGTTTCATAGAGATAATCATAAAATAGTCTTTACTGGTATATGCAGAGGTGATCTTTACATTGTTGATTTCCCTAAAAAGGTCAACCTAGAACTTGCTTAATTGCTAAATCCTCTAAAGGTTGGTTATGGCATAGACGATTAGGTCATGTTGGTATGCGAAACCTTGACAAGCTTATTAAAGAAAATCATATCCTTGGCGTTAACGATGTCATATTTGATAAGGATAGACTTTGCAGTGCTTATCAAGCAGGTAAACAGGTTGGAGGAAGGCATCCTGTGAAGAACATCATGACCACAAGGAGGCCACTCGAGCTACTTCACATGGATCTTTTTGGTCCTATTGCTTACAAAAGTCTCGGTGGAAATTCTTTTGGTCTAGTTAGAGTTGATGATTTTTCAAGATTTACGTGGGTGTTCTTTCTTGATGATAAATCGCAGGTCCAAAATATCTTCAAAAACTTCGCTAGGAAGGCCCAAAATCAATTTGATGTGAAAATCAAGAAGGTTCACAGCGACAATGGAACGGAGTTCAATAACGCAAATGTGGACACCTTTCTTGACGAAGAAGGGATTTCACATGAGTTCTCGGCTATGTACACACCTCAACAAAATGGAGTTGTTGAGAGGAAGAACCGGACACCCATCGAAATGGCGAGAACGATGCTTGATGAGTACAAGACGCCAAAGCACTTTTGGGTGGAAGCGGTTGAGACAGCTTGTCATGCAATAAGTAGCTTGTATCTTCACAAGCTACTCGGCAAGATGGCATACGAGCTCCTGACCGGTAACAAACTACAAGTTGGATACTTTCGAGTATTCGGCTCAAAGTGCTACATTCTTGATAAGCATCATCATTCTAAATTTGCTCCTAAGTCTCATGAAGGTTTCCTACTTGGTTATGGCTCAAACTCTCACACATACCGTGTGTACAACAATTTCACCCGAAAGGTTGAAGAGACGGTAGATGTGAAGTTTGATGAATCTATTGGCTCGCAAGTAGAGCAATTGCCAATTGATGTAGGAGACAAAGACCCTTCGGAAGCAATCCAAGACTTGTCTATTGGCAAGATTCGTCCAACGGAGGTGAAGGAGAGTACCTCGTCCATCCAAGTGGAAGCTTCTACCTCACGACAAGGTGAACCAAGAGTTGATACAGAAGCATCCACAAGTGGGACATGCCAAAATGAAGAAAACGAGGAAGTGCACCAAGATGAACGCCAACAACCTCCTTCTCCACCACGACAAGAGAATGACAGCGTCAACAACGAAGAAGGCCAAGAAGAAGAAAAAGATGAAGAAGATGTTCAACCAAGATCCAAGCAAAAGCTTTCACGAGTTCGAGCAAGAATTGCTAAAGACCACCCCGTCGAGCAAATCTAAAATGATATCCAAATCGGGAGAATCACTTGCTCAAAAACTCATTTAGCTAACTTTTGTGAACACTATTCATTCATCTCTAGCATTGAACCTATGAAGGTTGAAGAAGCTTTGGAAGATCCGGATTGGATTAATGCCATGCATGAAGAGCTACACAACTTTGAGAGAAATCAAGTTTGGACATTAGTTGAGAAGCCCGACAACAACCACAACATCATCGGTACCAAATGGGTGTTTCGCAACAAGCAAGATGAAGATGGACAAGTAGTTCACAACAAAGCACGTCTTGTCGCCCAAGGCTACACTCAAGTCGAAGGTATGGACTATGGTGAGACATATGCCCCCGTTGCTAGACTTGAGTCCATTCACATCTTACTTGCCTATGCTAATCATCATGATATCACCTTGTACCAAATGGACATTAAAAGTGCTTTTCTGAATGGTGAAATAGAGGAGGAAGTTTATGTTAAGCAACCTCCCGGATTTGTCAATCCTAAGAAACCTAATCATGTTTACAAACTTCACAAAGCTCTTTAGGGTCTTAAACAAGCTCCTAGAGCATGGTATAAATGCTTGACCAAGTTTCTTATTAAAAAAGGCTTTGAAATTGGAAAATTAGATTCCACTCTTTTTACTAAAAGGGTTAATGGAGAACTATTTGTGTACCAAATTTATGTCGATGATATTATATTTGGATCAACTAACCCTCATTTTAGTGAAATGTTTGGAAAGCTAATGTCGGAGAAGTTTGAGATGTCGATGATGAGTGAACTCAAATTCTTTCTTGGTTTGCAAATCAAGCAAACTAAGGAAGGTACTTTTGTCTCTCAAACGAAGTACAACAAGGACTTATTCAAGAAGTCCAATATGCAAGAATGCAAAGGTATGACTACACCCATGCCTACTAGTGGACATCTTGACTTAACCAAAGATGGTGAATCGGTCGATCAAAAGGTTTATCGCTCTATGATTGGTTCATTGTTATATCTCTGTGCTTCTCGCCCCGATATTATGCTAAGTGTGCGCATGTGCGCACGATATCAAGCTGTTCCTAAAGAATGTCATCTTAAGGCCGTGAAAAGGATAGTGAGATATTTAATCCATACACCAAATTTTGGCATTTGGTATCCAAAGAGGGCCTCCTTTGATCTTGTTGGCTACTCCGACTCGTACTGTGCCGGTGACAAGGTTGATAGGAAGTCCACTTCGGGCACTTGTCAATTTCTTGGTAGATCTCTTGTGTCTTGGTCTTCCAAGAAACAAAACTCGATATACTTATGCACCGCCGAAGCGGAATACATTGCCGCTGGATCATGTTGTGCTCAATTACTTTGGATGACCCAAACTCTTAAAGATTATGGGATATTTGTGAAACATGTTCCATTACTTTGTGACAGTTAAAGTGCCATTAAGATTTCTCACAATCCCGTGCAACATTCTCGAACTAAGCATATTGAAGTTCGTCATCATTTCATTCGTGACCATGTTGCCAAAGGGGACATTAATCTTAAGCATGTTCACACCGAAAAGCAGTTAGCTGATATATTCACGAAACCACTTGATGAGAAAGTGTTTTGCATGTTAATAGGTGAATTGAACATCATTGATGCTTCAAACTTGGAGTAGGAACTCCATTTGATACATGCAAGGCATGAGCCTATGACTAATCCTTGATATTTCTCTTATGTTGACTATCTTATGTCTTGGATATATTTGCACCTTGCATGTTATCTAACCCGTGTAGGTACTTGGATGAATCTAAATCTATGAGATTGCAACTCACTCACATCTTGAGCAATTTCTATATCACCAAGTCTCTACACAACGGTGGATGAAGACAAGGAAGCACGCAACCATTTAAAATATCCTTTGACAAATTTTATGTTGAGTTTCATGATTGTCATTTTGGATACAAGTGCTCTTCCTTGTAAAAACTAACCCATGTAGGTAGATGAACTCAAACTCCAAGTGGTGCTCCCAACTCTTGATGAGCTACATCAACCTTGAGCAACCCACACAAGTTCAACTACATGATCATGATCAACACCACCACCCAAGGTATGTTATTCTATCTTAGAGAAGCTTTACTCCAAGTCATGAGTCAAAGCAACTCGACAAGATGTGAATACATCAAAAGCTTAAACAAAAATTGGTAACGCCATTTTGAGCTTAAACGATGAGTATGACCTATGATCAAGTGATCTCACTTGACTCCTAAGTCAATATACTCTAACATAGGTGACTTTGTCGCTGACCATTTCTAGATGAAGTTCTCTTGTGTTCTTTTTGTGCTCTTGCATTTGTCTTATGCATATTTGTTTCCAACTTCATCTAGACTTCTTTTAGTATCTTCTCTTTTATTTTCTGTTCTGCATTCCTTGCATCCAATTCATTGCAAATCTTTTAGTTAATTCCTTGCAAATCCTTGTGAGATCTTACTTGTCTAGTGAGATGAGGTGACAAGTGTTTTCTCTGCGATGAACTCGATCTCACCGGTCTGAAGCTTTCGGCCCAACCAAATCCTCTCGGTCCAACCGAACCATACAACTCGGTGTCACTGATTTCACTACAGGAAAGACATCTTGCCACTTGTTTCTGCATTCTTTTTGATCCAGCTCCACTCAATGAATCTTGTCCTCGACCAGCATCCTATTCAACTTGTTGCTTTGTTCTGTGACTCAAGGACCAAACCCATCATGACAAAAATCCAGAAGAACCCTTCTTGGAAATTGATGTCAAAGGGGGAGAGAGAGATCACATCAAAGCTTAATCATATCTATAGGGGGAGAGAATACTCAAGGGAAGAAAGAGTAATCATCAAGGACCCCAGATGCTTGGTGTTCAAGAGGAGAGAAGTCACATGTCTTCAAGAGGGGAACGACATGTTCATATTTGCTCGTTTGCATTAGCTCTGTTTATTTCCTTTGAGCTCTGTTTTTGCTCTGATTTTCTATTCCCTATCTTCTCCCAGTATCCCATGCTAGATTCAGGGGGAGCAAGGCATCTAAGGGGAGGAAATCCTTGAATTTATTGCACATCTTTACCTTTGGGGACATGTCTATATCCAATGTGGTACTTAGTACTCACTCTACATGTCATCCCAGTCTTGGTACTCTTGTGGTTTCTCTTGTTTGCTCTGGCCAGTAGGTGTATCCGTGTTATCTAACCTTGTTTACGCAGGTTCATTCCATCCTAAGCCAACTCAAGACCACAAGGTAAGTATATGCATCACAGTCATGCATATGAGAAATTCTTGCTGATGTACATACTGTTTGCAAGAAGGACTCATGATCATGAAGGTACATTTCTCATATTCACATCATTTGCTCTGATGCATATAGCCAAGATACATGTAACACATTGCTTACTCTGTCATGTTTATGCATTCACATGCTTCTATATTCCATATTCACATGATTGCATACATGTAGGGGGAGCCCATGCATGTTACATGTCTTTCCAAAGCTTTACTTACTATTCTCTATATCTTTATCTAAAGCTTTGATGTATGTTGTCATCAATTACCAAAAAGGGGGATATTGAAAGCACAAGTGCTCCCTAGGTGGTTTTGGTAATTAATGTCAACATATCTCTTGTTGGACTAACACTTTTACCTAGTATGTTTCAGATAAGTTCACTAATGAAGTGGCATGGACTAGAGGATGTGGAACCCCTTCAAAATGCTAAGGACAAAGGATTAGCTCAAGCTCCAAGCTCAAGACTCTACATCTTCTATTTTAGTGATCCAAGATCACATTGAGTCTATAGGAAAGCCAATACTATTAAGAAGGGATGAGGTGTTGCTTAATGGCTTGCTTGCTCAAAGTGCTTAGTGATATGCTCCAAAGCCCTCAACCACTTTCTCACTTCCAAATATGTCCCACACCAAATATCCAACTCGGCCCCACCGATTCTTTCTATCTGGAGCCACCGAGTTCAGTTGACATAGCCACTGCCAGAAACCCTAATCAGTTCGGTCTCACCGATGGGATCTCGGTCTCACCGAGATGGGCTTGCAAACTCTCTGTTACCTGTTGCAATATTTTCGGTCCCACGAGATATGCAATCGGCCCCACCGAGTTTGCTTGGCCAACTCTCTGTTTCACTTATAGCCCAAATCGGTCCCACCGAGTTTGAGTAACCGGTCAAACCGAGTTTTGGATTTACCCTAACCCTAGCACATATGTCCCACCGAGTTGATCCAGTCAGTCCCACCGAAAACCCTAATGGTCACTATCTTTGCTGAATCGGTCCGACCGAGTTTATCAATTCGGTCCCACCGAGATTGGCAAGTTGTGTGTAACAGTTAGATTTTGTGTGGAGGCTATATATACCCCTCCACCACCTCTTCATTCGTAGAGAGAGCCATCAGAACAAACCTACACTTCCAACCTACTTTTTTCTAAGAGAGAACAACCTACACTTGTGTTGAGGCCAAGATAGTCCATTCTTACCATATGAATCTTGATCTCTAGCCTTCCCAAGTTGGTTTCCACTCAAATCCTTTTTCCACCAAATCCATATCCCGTGAGAGAGAGTTGAGTGTTGGGGAGACTATCATTTGAAGCACAAGAGCAAGGAGTTCATTACCTACACACCATTTGTTACTTCTTGGAGAGTGGTGTCTCCTAGATTGGCTAGGTGTCACTTGGGAGCCTCCGACAAGATTGTGGAGTTGAACCAAGGAGTTTGTAAGGGCAAGGAGATCGCCTACTTCGTGAAGATCTACCCTAGTGAGGCAAGTCCTTCATGGGCGACGGCCATGGTGGGATAGACAAGGTTGCTTCTTCGTGGACCCTTTGTGGGTGGAGCCCTCCGTGGACTCGCGCAACCGTTACCCTTCGTGGGTTGAAGTCTCCATCAATGTGGATGTACGATAGCACCACCTATCGGAACCACGTCTCAAAAATCTTCGTGTCTCCAAATTGCATTTGCACACTCCAATCCCATCTTTTTACTTTCTTGCAAGTTGCATGCTTTACTTTCTGCTGCTCATATACTCTTCGCATGCTTGCTTGATATGTATTGTGTTTGTTAAACGTGTGCCTAAACTCCACTTCAACTTAAGGAAATTAAAAACTGCAACTTTTAGCACTTAGTGTCTAATCACCCCCCTGTAGGCACCTCTTCTTGATCCTTTCAGGGAGTTCATTAGTAATTGATTAATTGAACTTAATTTATCATGAACTTAGTTTTCATAGTTTTGCTTATTTGTGTTGTAGATCAATGGCCCGTACTGCCATTCACCTGAATTTGAATGCGTTCCTAGAGAAAGCTAAGTTGAAAGATGATGGTAGCAACTACACGGACTGGGTCCGTAACTTGAGGATTATCCTCATTGTTGCACAGAAGAATGATGTCCTTGATGCACCTCTAGGTGACTGACCTGCTGCAAAATCTACTGAAAATGTTATGAATGCCTGGCAGACTCGATCTGACGACTACTCAATAGTCAAGTGTGCCATGCTTTACGACCTAGAACCGAGACTTCAAAGACGTTTTGAACGTCATGAAGCATATGAGATGTTCTAAGAGTTGAAGTTGATATTTCAAGCTAATGCCCGGGTTGAGAGATATAAAGTCTCCAACAAGTTCTATAGCTGCAAGATGGAGGAGAATAGTTCTGTTAGTGAACACATACTCAAAATGTCTGAGTATCATAACCACTTGACTCAACTGGGAATTGATCTTCCAGTTGGGAGTGTTATTGGCTGAGTACTTCAGTCACTTCCACCAAGCTACAAAGGCTTCGTGATGAACTATAATATGCAAGGCACGACGAAAATGATTCCCGAGTTCTTCGCAATGCTTAAGGCCACGAAGGTAGAAATTAAGAAGGAGTATCAAGTGTTGATGGTGAACAAGACCACTAGTGTCAAGAAAAAGGGCAAGGGGAAGAAAGGGAACTTCATGAAGAATGGCAAGCAAGTTGCTGCTCCCGTGAAGAAGCCCAAAGCTAGACCCAAGCCTGGAACCGAGTGCTTCTACTGCATAGGAAATGGTCACTAGAAGCGGAACTGCCCCAAATACTTGGCAGATAAGAAGGATGGCAAAGTGAACAAATGTATATATTTGATATACATGTTATTGATGCGTACCTTAGTAATGCTCGCAGTAGCGCCTGGGTATTTGATATTGGTTCGGTTGCTCATATCTGTAACTCGCAACAGGAGCTGCGGAATAAACGAAGATTGGCTAAGGACGAGGTGACGATGCGCGTCGGGAATGGTTCCAAGGTCAAGGTGATCGCTGTCGGCACGCTACCTCTACATCTACCTCCAGGATTAGTTTTAGACCTTAGTAATTGTTATTTGATGCCAGCATTGAGCATGAACATTATATCTGGATCTTTGATGTCTACTATGCAACTTTATTCTTGTAGAGTCATGTTGGGCCTCCAAGCATAGAGTTATGTAGGACAGTAACAATTTTCCCTCAAGTGGATGACCTAAGGTTTATCAATCCGTGGGAGGTGTAGGATGAAGATGGTCTCTCTCAAACAACCCTGCAACCAAAAAATAAAAAGTCTCTTGTGTCCCCAAGACACCAAATACAATGGTAATTTATATAGGCGCACTAATTCGGTGAAGAGATGGTGATACAAGTGTAGTAATGATAGTAGATATTGATTTTTGTGATAGTGACAATTAAAAACAACAAGGTAGCATGTAACAAAAGTGAGCGCAAACGGTATTGCAATGCTTGAAAACAAGGCCTAGGGTCCGTACTTTCGCTAGTGAAATCTCTCAACAATGCTAATCTAATTGGATCACTTAACCATCCCTCAAAGTGCGATGAAGAATCACACAAAAGTTCCTATCTAGCGGAGAACATAAGAAGAAATTGTTTGTACCTATTATTTCCGATCGATCTATCCAAGAGTTCGTACTAAAATAACACCAAGTTATTCTTTCCAATCAATCTATCAAGAGTTTGTACTAGAATAACACCAAAGAAAATTTAGATTCATAATACTCAATCCAACACAAAGAACCTCAAAGAGTGCCCCAAAGATTTCTACCGGAGAAACAAAATACGAGAACATGCATCGACCCCTATGCATAGATTACCCCAATGTCACCTCGGGAATCCGCGAGTTGAGTGCCAAAACATATCTCAGCTGAATCAATATAATACCCCATTGTCACCACGGGTATTCATATGCAAGACATATATCAAGTGCTCTCAAATCCATAAAAGTATTCAATCCGATAAAAACGAAATCTCAAAGGAAAACTCAATTCATCACAACAAGATAGGGAGGGGAAAACACCATATGATCCAACTATATTAACAAAGCCCGTGATACACCAAGATCGTGACATCTCAAGAACATGAGAGGGAGAGATATTAAACACATAGCTACTGGTACAAACCCTGAGACCCGAGGGTGGACTACTCCCTCCTCATCATGGTGGCCGTCAGGATGATGAAGATGGCCACCGGTGATGATTTCCCCCTCCGGCAGGGTGCCGGAACGGGGTCTAGATTGGTTTTTCGTGGCTACAGAGGCTTGCGGCGGTGAAACTTCTGATCTAGGGTTACCCGGAGGGTTTTTGGAATATTTGGCAATTTATAGAGCAAAGAGGCGGTGCGGGAGGTCACCGAGGGGGCACAACCCCCTTGGGCGCACCCAGGTGGGTTGTGCCCACCTCGGGCCTCCCCTCTGGTACTTTTTAGCCCATCATCGTGCCCAGGTGGGTTGTGCTCACCTCGGGCCTCCCCTCTGGTACTTTTTAGCCCATCCTGGGTCTTCTGGTCAAAAAAAATTCTCCAAAAATTTTCGCTGCGCTTGGACTCCATTTGATATTGATTTCCTGTGAAGTTAAAAACAAGCAAAAAATAGCAATTGAAAGAACATGCGGTGCCCCCATGTTTGGTTTTGGTAATTGATGACAATCTCTGTGGACTAATGGTTGCCTTGATTTATATTTGAAGGTTTTGTCCATATGCTTTTCTTAGAGTACATTTGTTGGTTTCAACGGGAGTTTGTGATGACCAAGGTGCTATTCAAGGAATTACCTAAAGATTGGTCTTGTGAGAGGTTGATCAAGACTAAGTAAAAGAGTGAATCAAGTTGATCAACACACAAAGCGTAGAAGATGTACCGAGAGGGATCAAGCGATCCTATGGTATGGTAAGCATTGTCAATTACGCTTTGTGTACTAACCCATGATCTTCGTGAGAGTTCTTTGTGGGGTTAGGTTGCGGTGTGCAAATTCAAGTGAAGCATCACGAAGAGATCAAATGCTTGAAGCTTGCCATCCATTGTGGTGACAATGGACTTGTGAAGATGTGCGGAAGAGTGGCTCACCCATAGTGGAGTATGGGGGAGCAATCAACTAGTCTGCATTGAGCCAACGCAATCAAGAAAGGTGGTCCAACTTGAGGGAGTCAAGATTGTCATCATCTAGCTCAAGTGGACCATGTGCAAGGCAAAGGTTTGCCCTTGATAGGTTTTCTATTTTACCGGTCTCATCATGGTAGTTGGGAGACCGGGTTATAGGATCGATTGCCGTACTATCAAGGGGGGCTCTTGATGAGTAGCTTGATCATATCATTCGTAGAGAGCTCAAACCATTGCATCCTTCCACCATCTTTCTTGGTTCTTGTTTAGTTATCTTTATGAGTCTTGGAGCTTATGGTCATCTTGATGACAAGCTTGAGTTCATCGAAAACGGAGTTCGCATGCATCTTCTATGATGTTTTCGGTGTTGGAGGTTTTATCGGTCTTATCCAAGGAAGGGCTCTCACCATTTTCTTATGGTCCTTTTCTCATTTGCTTCTTATTGATATTTCTATCAATATTGTGTTAGCCCATGTCGTTAGCTTTCCAACAAACTTGGTTTCGTTGAATTCGGAGTCCGTTTGCAGAAGTTGTGGCTGTTTTGGTAAAGGCTGCAGCGGTACTACCGCGGCTAGAGCGGATGTAATTTTTTTACTACCGCTCCAGAGCGGTACTACCGTGGCTCCTAAGCAGCAGTACCGCTCCAGACCAAAATCTCATGTTTTGCTCAGCGGAGGTAGGCACGGAAGTATTTTTTAGTACCGCTCGCAAGCAGTAGTACCTCTACCATTTGCGGTAGTACCGTGAGGTCGAGCGGTAGTACCGTGAGGACGAGCGGTAGTACCGCTCCGGCGGTTCTACTGGCCTTTTGCCTCCTCACTGCTGTTTTTCAAGGGGGTACTACCGCTCCTTGGAGTGGTAGTACCGCTCTGTGCGGGCTGTGAGCATAACGGTTGGATTTTTCCCCACCTATAAAAGGGGGTCTTCTTCCCCAATGAACCTTATCTATTTAGCTCATGTTCTTCCCCCATTGTTGACCTTCTTCGAGCTTGCTAACTCTCAATCCCTCCAATGATTCTTGCTAGTTCTTGAGGGAAAAGAGAGAGGAGATCTAGATCCACGTTTCCACCAATCACTTTCTCCTCTAAGTGAGGGGAACCCCTTGGATCTAGATCTTGGAGTTCTTGGCGTTCTTATTTCGTTCTTCCTCTCATTTTCCTCCCTAGCATTAGTTGCTTTGGTGGGATTTGGGAGAGAAGGACTTGGGCACTCTGTGTGCCCTTGCCATTGCATTTGGTGCATCGGTTTGAGTTCTCCATGGTGATACGTGGAAGTGAAGTTTGAGAAGCTTATTACTCTTGGGTGTTTGGGCACCCTAGAGCTTGTTCCTCTTGGGTGCCTTGGCGCCCTAGACGGTTGGTGTTGTTCGGAGCTCAATCATTATGGTGTAAAGCTCCAGGCAAGCATCGGGGTCTCCAATTAGGTTGTGGAGATCGCCCCGAGCAATTTGACGGGTACTGGTGACCGCCCCCAAGGGTTGCCAAAGTGTACGGGTTCGGTGACCACCCCCAAGGGTTGCCATTTGTACGGGTTCGGTGACCGCCCCCAAGGGTTGCCATTTGTACGGGTTCGGTGACTGCCCTGAAGGGTTCCTTAGTGGAATCACAACATCTTGCATTGTGCGAGGCGTGAGGAGATTACGGTGGCCCTAGTGGCTTCTTGGGGAGCATTGTGCCTCCACACCGCTCCAAACAGATATTAGCATCCGCAAGGGTGTGAACTTCGGGATACATCGTCGTCTCCACGTGCCTCGGTTATCTCTTACCCAAGCTCTTTACTTATGCACTTTACTTTGTGATAGCCATATTGTTTCTTGTCATATATCTTGCTATAACCTAGTAGTTTATCTTGCTTAGCATAAGTTGTTAGTGCACGTAGGTGAGCCTAGTTGTTGTAGGTTTTGTGCTTGACAAATTAACCGCTAGGTTTATTTCACATTTGTTCAAGCCTAAACCGTAATTATTTTAAAACGCCTATTCACCCCCTCTAGGCGACATCCACGATCTTTTAGCAACTGGCATTGGGCACTATGTCAGTAGGTTAGTCCCAAAAAATGATATAAAGTTGCTATAAAATGATTGTAAAACATCCAACAATGATAATATAACAGCATGGAACAAGCAAAAATTATAGATACGTTGGAGACGTATCAATCTTGTTTATTGCGAGACGGTTATTCATTTAAATCAGAGAATAATGGTTGTTCTATTTATATGAGTAATATCTTCTATGGTCATGCACCCTTGATGAATGGTCTATTCTTGTTGAATCTCGATTGTAGTGATACACATCTTACATTCTTAAGAAGTTCATCCCCACTACACGGCATTCTCTTAACATGCAGGTTGTCCACCTCAGCAGGCCTTGTCATTTCAGTTACCACCGACGATAAACTATATCTCTCACCAGACCCTCTTCGGCCTCTCCGCCTAATAATCTCCAAAATTAACTCCTTGATCTACTAATTGATTTCTATCATCAATTCCTATTCATCTTCTCCATCATGATCCCCTTTAAACTTCCATCTTCCCCACAGACATTAGAAACGCACCGGCCGCTGGCCTAGACAGCTGCCGCCCCCAGCCGTCCACCCCACGAGAGGCACCCACCGCCGCCTACCCCCACCTGCCTCCCCGTCTCGACCCTGTAGGTTGTCGCCAGTAACCAGCATATCGTCGCCAGCCAACTGACCGCCGGAGCCGCCCTCGACCAAGCCGTTGCACGCGCCACCTGCCCCAATCCCGTAGCATGTCGCCGGTGGCAACCTTCCCATGCCGATAGCCTCAACCATCCGAAGTTGTGGATGCACCTTCCGCATCTGTCACCGGCTAGCTTGCTTCAGCACTACCAAGCAAGCCCGCGGAGCTGCGCTCGCCCAACGGCCTGACAGTGGCCAGGACGCATGTGTCCGTGACCCCGCCCATCCCCACTGACCAGACTATTTCTTCATCCTTCATCTGAAAACGATGATCTGGAGGATCCCACGACAGTCTCCCATTTCTTCTCTAGTCAAGCTCTTATTTTATTTTGAATAAGGCTTTTGTAAGTTCATGTACTCTTCTTGCATCGTGAGTGTGGCATCGCCTAGTCCATGAAAATTTTCACAACATGGTATGTATCTCTTGCGCCTCACCTGCCATACATTGGCATCTGCCACCGGCTAAACCTGACCTCTCTGTCACGGGATGTGTGTACATACTAGATAGTGGAACAAAGATAAATGGTGTGATGCAAAGCAGCTGGATGGTTATGATGGATGCCATCGTTGCTCTAGGCCACCGCGAATCTCCATCCGCTTACAGGAAGGTTTCAGAAGCTCCCTCTCCACCACCCCTGATATCTTTTGCCTATTTGGTTAGCAATGTTTCTTATCTTGATTATTGTATCCAACATAGTTACTTGGGAGAGGAATCGGTGCACGTTACTAATAATTCTCTTTATGTTTATCTAGAAATATATTTGTTGACACTTAAATTTTTTATATCAATATTTCATTGGATCTCCAAAATCAACATTTAAAACGTAAATGTATCGTTCAACATTTCAAGCTGTATTTTCTATTCATTCGTAAAGTTAATGATTTTCTTTGAATCTACTCATGGAAAACGCAGAGTCCCACAACAACGCGTGGGGTATCATCTAGTATTCATAACATTAATGTCAAAAGATGCAAAGTTGATAATGATAGTGCAACATACTTGTGGCACTGCCATTTAGGTCATATTGGTATAAAGCGCATGAAGAAACTCCATGCAGATGGGCTTTTGGAATCACTTGATTATGAATAATTTGATACCTGCGAACCATGTCTCATGGAAAAGATGACTAAAACTCCGTTCTCCGGAACAATGGAGCGAGCCAATGACTTGTTGGAAATAATACATACCGATGTATGCGGTCCAATGAGTGTTGAGGCACGTGGCGGGTATAGTTATTTTCTGACCTTCATAGATGATTTGAGCAGATATGGGTATATCTACTTAATGAAACACAAGTCTAAAACATTTGAAATGTTCAAACAATTTTAGAGTGAAGTGGAGAATCATCGTAACAAGAAAACAAAGTTTCTACGATCTGATCACGGAAGCAAATATTTGAGTTATGATTTTGGCCTTCATTTAAAATAATGTGGAATTATTTCACAACTCACGCCACCTGGAACACCACAGCGTAATGGTGTGTCCGAACGTCGTAATCGTACTTTATTAGATATCATGCATTCTATGATGTCTCTTACCGATTTACCACTATCGTTTTGGGGTTATGCATTAGAGACAACCGCATTCACGTTAAATAGGGCACCTTCTAAATCCGTTGAGACGACACCGTATGAACTATGGTTTGGCAAGAAACCTAAGCTGTCATTTCTTAAAGTTTGGGGATGCAACACTTATGTCAAAAGGCTTCAGCCTGATAAGCTCAAACCCAAATCGGAGAAGTGTGTCTTCATAGGATACCCTAAGGAAACTATTGGGTACACCTTCTACCATAGATCCGAAGGCAAGATCTTTGTTGCCAAGAATGGCTCGTTTCTAGAGGAGTTTCTCTAGAAAGAAGTGAGTGGGAGGAAAGTAGAACTTGATGAGGTAATTGTACCTTCTCTCGAATTGGAAAGTAGCACATCAGAGAAAACCATTCCCGTGATGTCTACACCAACTGGAGAGGAAGCAAATGATGAGCCCAGATTCCGATAAATGGCTTGAGGCCATGAAATCTGAGATAAGATCCATGTATGAGAACAAAGTATGGACTTTGGTGGACTTGCTCGATGATCAGGAAGCCATTGAGAATAAATGGATCTTCAAGAAGAAGACGGATGTTGATGGTAATGTCACTATCTACACAAGTTCAAGGGATTGACTACGATGAGACTTTCTCACCCGTAGTGATTCTTAAGTCTGTCCGGATCATGTTAGCAATTGCCACATTTTATAATTATGAAATCTGGTAGATGGACGTCCAAACTGCATTCCTTAATGGATTTCTTAAAGAAGAGTTGTATATGATGCAACCGAAAGGTTTTGTCGATTCTAAAGGTCCTAACAAAGTGTCCAAGCTCCAACGATCCATCTATGGACTGGTGCAAGCATCTTAGAGTTGGAATGTACGTTTTGATGATGTGATCAAATCATATAGTTTTATACAGACTTATGGTGAAGCATGTATTTACAAGAAAGTGAGTGGGAGCTCTGTAGCATTTCTGATATTATATGTGGATGACATATTGTTGATTGGAAATGATATAGAATTTCTGGGTAGCATAAAAGGATACTTGAATAAGAATTTTTCAATGAAAGACCTCGGTGAAGTTGCTTATATGTTGGGCATCAAGATCTATAAGGATAGATCGAGATGCTTAATAGGACTTTCACATAGCACATACCTTGACAAAGTTTTGAAGAAGTTCAAAATGGATCAGTAAAAGAAAGGGTTCTTGCCTGTGTTATAAGGTGTGAAATTGAGTCGGACTCGAATCCCGACCACGGTAGAAGATAGAGAGAAAATGAAAGTCATTCCCTATGCCTCAGCTATAGGTTCTATCATGTATGCTATGTTGTGTACCATACCTGATGTGTTCCTTGCCATAAGTTTGGCAGGGAGGTACCAAAGTAATCTAGGAGTGGATCACTAGACAACGGTCAATAACATCCTAAAGTACCTGAAAAGGACCAAGGATGTGTTTCAAGTTTATGGAGGTGATGAAGAGCTCGTCATAAATGGTTACATTGATGCTAGCTTCGACACTGATCCGGATGACTCTAAGTCACAAACAGGATTTGTATTTGTATTAAATGGTGGAGCTGTCAGTTGGTGAAATTCCAAGCAGAGCTTCGTGGCGGGATCTATGTGTGAAGCGGAGTATGTAGTTGCTTCGGAAGAAGCACATGAAAGAGTTCATATCCGATCTGGGTGTAATACCCAGTGCATTGGGTCCAATGAAAATCTTTTGTGACAACACTGGAGCAATTTCCTTAACAAAGGAATCTAGGTTTCACAAGAGAACCAAACACATCAAGAGACGCTTCAACTCCATTCGTGAAAAGGTCAAGGTTGGAGACATAGAAATTTGCAAAATACACACGGATCTGAATGTAGCAGACCCGTTGACTAAGCCTTTTCCGCGAGCAAATCATTATCAGCACCAAGACTCCATGGGTATTAGAATCATTACAATGTAATATAGATTATTGACTCTAGTGCAAGTGGAATACTAATGGAAATATGCCCTAGAGGCAATAATAAAGTTGTTATTATTATATTTCCTTATTCATGATAAAGGTTTACACTACAAAAAAATACACTTCCGTGATGATATGTGTTTGTCACCGTAGGTCACATTTTCTGTCGTGCATATACATCCATGACGATTTTATGACAGAATCAAGATAGTCATACCTGTGCTGTCGTAAAAGTGTTCCATGACATTACCAAAATTGTCATCACAGAAGTGTCCACTTCCATGACGATAAATGGCATGTCATGGAAGTGTTTTCGTCAAGGGTAACCGACACATGGCATCCACCATAACAGGTCGTCGTAGTGCCCGGCTTCCCACCTTGCGCGATGGTTTTCGTCAGGCGCCCCCAGGATCAACCAGCCCATAGTCTGTCAAACGCACCAAGAAGCACAAAAGTTGTGCCCGACCTGTCCAATCTGCACCCGCTCTTGATCAGCCAGTTGTGCCTCCTCCAACTGCGATTGCTGACCTCCAACACATTGGTGCACGTCTGCGGATTGCCCCTAAGAAGATCACTGCGGAGAAGCTTGTAGCTGATCCTTCTGAAGCCACCCTTTCCAAGGATTCTGATGATGAATGAAGTCTGCAACATCATGGGTCGCTGGTGAACCCATTTAATCGCCACTTATCCTTGCTTTTGTTACTTCGTGTTGAACTTTATAATGCTGTTCGGTGGATATTGTAGGTCATTGCATGACCTACTTTTGCTTTTCTTCCCTTTAGTTTGTAATGAATCAGACAAGCTTGAGAGACTGTAAGATATTGTGTTGGAATGTGCGTGGCCTTAACTCTGAAGCGAGGCAACTTGCAGTTAAACAGAAGATAGATGAAAGTGGGTGCTCTATCATTTGTTTGTAAGAAACTAAATGCATGCATATAGATCAGCGTTTTCTTAGGAAATTTTGTCCTAGACGCTTTGATAATTTTGTGTATATGCCATTGTCCGGGGCTTCTGGTGGTCTCCTGATTATTTGGAATTCAGCTTTCTTTTCTGGGAAATTAATTCAAGCCCACTCCTATGGCATCATTGTGGAATTTGCATCAGCACACACTTCTGAAGTTTGGACCTTAGTTTCAGTTTATGGTCCTTGTCAGAATCCTGCTCGAGATGAGTTTGCTCAGTGGTTATATAACCTCAACATACAATTTGATGAGAAATGGTTGCTTCTCGGTGATTTTAATTTCATGCGATCCTTGGAAAACCGTAATCTACCAGGGGGTAATGTTAACGATATTTTTCTCTTCAATGAAATTACTGGACATCTAGGTTTGGTGGAGTTACCAATAAAGGGTCGACAGTTTACTTGGTCGAATATGCAAACAAATCCTCTTCTCGAACAGATTGACTGGTTTTTCACCATGGTATCTTGGACCTCTGATCATCCCAATACAATGGTCATGCCCCTCGCACGGACAGCATCGGATCATGTACCTTGTGTAGTTTCTGTTGCCACTTCTATTCCGAAAGCCAAGGTCTTCCGTTTTGAAAATTATTGGGTAAACCTCCCAGGTTTTGCTGAATGTGTTTCTGAAGTTTGGAACAAGCCTTTTCAGAGGTCATCTGCTGCTGGTATAATTTTGGCCAAGTTTAAATCACTCCGTTATGCTCTTAAGAGGTGGCACGTAAGCCTTTCAAAGGTTAAAGCTCTAATTGCTGATTGCAACAAGGTGATCCTGCACTTTGATGGTTTGGAGGAACTTTGGGTGCTCACTTGGCCAGAGTTGAATTTTCGTAAAATTGTTAAACTCCATCTTGAGGATATTCTTCGTTTGCAATTCATCTACTGGAAGCAGCGCTGTACCATCAGATTCATCAAAGTGGGCGAGGAAAACACGAAATTTTTTCACGCCATGGCTACAGAGCGCTACCGACGGAATACCATCACCTCCATTAAAAATGCTGCAGGAGAGGTTGTGACTGATGATAATCAGTTAGCTTCCATGTTTTGGTCCGATTTCAAGCAGCGCATGGGTCAAGCCAAGGGTATTTGCATGACCTTCGACCTTGATAACCTCCTGACTAGGGTTGAAGGGCTTCAGGATTTATCCAAGCCATTCACTGATGATGAGGTGGAGGAGGTCATTAAACATTTACCATCTGACCGAGCCCCTGGCCCGGATGGATTTACAGGCCTTTTCCTAAAGAAATGTTGGAGTGTTCTTAAGCCAGATTTTATGAAGTTGGTTGCTGAGTTCTGTGAGGGAAAATGCAGCTTGGAATGTCTTAACACATCTCTCATTACCCTCATTCCTAAGAAGTTAAGCCCTGAGACTGTTGGTGACTTTCGGCCAATCTCTTTAACTAATACATGTCTTAAGTTCTTAACCAAGCTTCTGGCAAATCGGTTGCAGAAAGTAATACTCCAATGCATCCACCGTAACCAATATGGCTTCCTCAAGTGCCGCTCTATCCAAGACTGCCTCGCATGGTGTTTTGAATATATACACCAGTGCAAAGCTTCTAAGAGGCCCATTGTTTTATTGAAACTAGATTTCACTAAAGCGTTTGACATGATTGAGCATGATGCCATACTCAGAATTCTTCAGTGCAAGGGCTTTGTTGAGCATTGGAATGGTTGGGTCAGTAACCTTCTCTCATCTGGTTCTTCTACGGTTTTGTTAAATGGGGTTCCTGGTCAACACTTTCAGTGCAAGTGCGGTGTTCATCAAGGCGATCCCCTATCGCCTCTCCTCTTTGTCATTGCGGTGGATCTTCTGCAAACTGTGGTGAACGACATGTGCACTCGTAACATCCTCAGCTTACCTATCCCAACAAGGTCTAACGACTATCCAATTGTTCAGTATGCGGACGACACACTGATTGTTTTGCTAGCGGTTGACAGCCAATTGATTGCTCTTAAGGATATGTTACACAATTTTGCTAAATCCACAGGCTTGCAGGTCAACTTCAGTAAATCTTCACTCATCCCAATGAACATTTCTAAGGAAGAAGGAATTCGTATTGATGCCCTACTTGGATGCTCTATTGGATCAATGCCTTTCACGTATCTTGGACTACCCATGGGTACCTCTAGGCCGACCATTTACGATCTTTTGCCTCTTGTTGATTGCATTGAGAGAAGATTATCTGCGACTTCTTGTCTCCTCAACCAAGACAGTCGGCTTCAACTCCTGCAGTCAGCCCTCATGTCCATGCCCATTTACTTTCTCTGCTCTTTCTCTATACCACAGGGTATCCTCAAGCAGATTGAAAGGATTGAACGGCAGTGTCTTTGGAGGGGGAATACTGAAACTCCAAGACAATCTCTAGCTGCTTGGGAGTTGGTTTGCAAGCCAAAGAAGTATGGAGGGCTGGGTGTCACTCATCTGGGTGTGCAGAATGAAGCTCTTCTGATCAAACATCTGTTCAAGTTCTTCAATAAGAGAGAAGTCCCATGGGTTAACCTCGTTTGGGTTTCATATTATCATTCCTCATCCCCACAAGTTACTCAGCTCTGTGGCTCCTTTTGGTGGCGCGATGTGCTCAAGTTATATGAAAAGTTCTGTTTGCTTGCCACACCACAAGTGCATGCTGGAGATACTGTGGTCTTCTGGCTTGATCGTTGGCAAATGGACAACAGAATGATTGCTCTTAAGGATCGATTCCCTAGACTTCATTCATTTGCCATTGATGACATGATAACAGTCAAAGACTTTTTTTCTTACTAGTCGACTGTTGAAGGTTTTCACTTACCTTTCTCTTCGGAGGCATATATGGAACTAACCCAACTCCAGACTTTGTTGCAACCCATAAACTTGCAGTCAGAAGAGAAGGATGTTTGGAAATGGCCATCAAAATCTGGAGAGTATCAATCCAAACTCTACTATGAGTTCTCCTTCTCTCATTTGAGGATTGACCCAATTTTCAAATATGTTTGGAAATGCTCTTGTACCCTCAAGATCAAGGTTTTTGGATGGCTTTTATTGATGGACCATCTTAACACACGAGACATGATGTAGAGAAGGCACTGGAATATCCAGGATGATACTTGTGTTCTTTGCCAATCTTCCTTACATGAAGATAGAATCCACCTCTTTTTCTCTTGCAATTTTAGTCAAAGAGTATGGAATTATCTTGGGATCTCCTGGCCAGCAGTGCCCAATCAGTCTACCTTCATGATGGCTTCAGCTTCTAGAAAGGATTTCAATAAGCCTTTCTATTCTGAGGTGGTTTTTACTGCCACATGGAACATTTGGACACAGAGGAATGGCAAGATCTTTAGAAACGAGACTCCAAGTTTTAGAACTTGGAGGAGAAATTTTGTGCATGATCTCTCTTTACTAGCTCAAAGAATCAAATGTAAATATAGGGACAGTCTGTTAGCTTGGATAGCCTCTCTCCCCTAAATCTCTTTGTAAGTATGATAGCTTCTTTGCAATTTTTGTTTTCCTTTCTCTTTAGTTGTACAGAGAACCTTTTGTTTGTTTTGGTTATGAATAAAGGACTATGAGGCTGTTGCCTTGTAGTACATAGTCAAAAAAATAGGTCGCCGTTAAGCTATCGGGTCCGGTTTTGGATCCAATAACCCGTTAACAGCTTGGACCAACGGGGATTTTCCACGTATAAAATTCTCGTTGGCCGGAGGAAACACGTGTTGGCTCACCGTTGGGACAGATGTCATCCACTCATTGGACAGGAGGCACCTATGATACATCGATAGGTGCACGGCCCAACAGAGGCCCATTCCGGTGAAAAGGCCGGCCTGTTTGACTTGGTCAAAAGGTAATGGGCCAGCCCACGGAAAGCCTATTAACGGCCTGTTCGTATATAGCCCATTTACAACCCGCTAACTCCCGGCCCGTTACGGCCTGTCGGAATTAAGCCAAGTAGCTTCATCTGGGCCATCCAATATGATTTCAGCCTGTTGTAACTTCCGGCCCATGTATGGCCCATGATGTATTTCGGCCCATATGAGGCCCTTTGTAACTCTCGGCCCATTAAAGGCCCAAGATGAAACTGGCCCATAATGAACAGTGTATCGCTTTATACCCATTAACGACCCATTATCCCGTCGGTCATTTCCAGCCCGTGTTAACTTCCGTCCTTCTTAGGGCCAATTTATTCTTGGGCTCATTTCTAAAATTCGGTTAGTTATGCTCTGTTACTGGCCTGCTCCGTTTGTGGGCCAAATTCAGCCCGTGGTTACATTCGGCCCGTCTATGGCCCGTTAACCTGTTGGCCTGCTCTCAGAAAAAGAACTGCAGTGACTACAAGCAAACAACTAAACAAGACAATAAGGAAATAAATAACCAATCAACTAATGCTAGCCTATTACAGCTATTACACATATTACATCCACTGGGCATCAAAGTTCGCCACCAGTGCAAATATAGGGAACAAAGCAACATATTACATACATTGGTTGTCAAAATTGGCCACCGGTGCAAATAAACGCGGCAACAAAACAAGTCCATAGCTAAAACAACTTCATAAGAGCTCAAGAAGCGTTATCCTGGATATCCACCATGCTGGCAATAAGCTTAGCAAGCTTATTAGCTTTGTCCTGTTTGGCGCTAAAATCCTCCAACGGTTGTTGTTGCACCAGAAAGTATGCATCTGAATGCTCTAGGGACTTCCGCAGTCCTTCCGCTTCTTGTCGCATCACAACTACTTGATATCTTTTAGCTTGTAGTTGAGACTCAGGAAACCGAACTAATTCAGACAATGAGTTTGAATAGCTTGTGCAAGCGGTAGTGGCCAGTAACTCGAACAGTAAACGAAGACAAGACTTTGGGGTTGTCTCACTGTCTTCAAGATAGTTTTCCTTAGCTATTTTATCAGCTTTGTTGGAGACCAACAAGGATGTCTCACTATCCTGAACCTTATCTGCATTACTTCCTTTACCATTGCTTAATAAGGCACTCTTCCCCAATATTCTGTCAACATTCTAAAAGAAGAAACAAGTAGACACATAACAGGTTTAGCATGTACTAGTATATGAAACTCATTTTGGTGAACTAGTTCATTAGTAAGGTGGACAAGATTAAACTACCAAGTCTTCTATTGCCAAGTAGTACATTATAAAAGCATCAAACAAACATATATCTATGTCCTATGGTCACTGCATTGTCTTGCCAAATCAAAATAGAGACACAGTTCAAATCGTATCAGTTCAAGAGAATGCAGCACTAAAAGAATACAAAGCGTGGGAAACTACACGGCACAATAAGATTTCAGATGGGTACCACGGGTCTACATGTACAACAACACTATTGGCTTTGTTGTGATGCTAGTAATGTGCATGATATGAGAAGTCAACTGTATACACAATTGAAATTGAAATCAACAGAGCTATTTATAAGAGCAAACCTGTTAAAGAAACATGCGTAAACATACCTGTTGTGCCATTGGAGTTTCAATTGGATCATTCAATTTAAAAATAAGTTTGTATGAGTAAATACAATGATACAAGAGTAAATGAGAACAATTGTTCTTCAGGTTTAAGCACTTGTTCTACATGAACAGAGTACAGTAAGACACAAGCATATAGTACTTAAAAGATGAGCTCATAGACCATACCAGACTCTTGGTTCGAGACCAGTACAGAACAAGGCGTTCTCAGTCATCGTCCAGTAAATGTGTCTCAGGAGAACGTAAGGGAATTTGATGAGTTTCTTTGCGAGTGAAGTACGTTTTCTTCAGGTAATTTCGATACTACCACCAATCATTCTTGAAGATAGCAAAGGTATTAGCATAGGTTACCTCATCCTGAGTTTCCAAATCGGTCCTTCTCTATAGAGAAACATGGGAAAATTTGTTGTATTATAACCATCATGGAGGTAGAATGTATAGGACAAAGAAAAGTAATTGCCATGAATAACATTACTTACACATAACTCCTGGACAAACACCTGCAACTGGCATTTTCCTTCATCTTCAGTATAATATTTCCATGATGGGAAGATACGCACATAGGATTTAACAACATCAAATGCTAAACTATGAATGGGTGGTTGTGCTTCCTCCATAGGAATACGTGTACTAACCGGTGGAGTTGGGGTTTGCCATGGTAGTACTGGCGCTTTGGGCACTGGAGCTGACTTACTAACTGCTCTTGTTTGGGAGCTCTATGGTGGAGATGGTGTTGTGTCAACAGGAACTGGGTTACTATCTGCTGGGGTTGGGGTTAGATTGGGTGAAGCTGGTTCTCTGTCCATCACAGTAGGGGTACAATCTGCGAGAGTCTGGGTTATGTGTGGTAGGGCTGGTTCTCATGCATGTACAACCGGGGTGCTATCTCCAGCAAGAGGTAGCACTGTTTTATTTGAAGACTGTGTTTTTACTCCGCTAGATACTACCATCACCCGCTCCAATTCAAATGGCTGATAAACAGGGAACATAGTTGAATGTACAGACATCGTATGCGAGAAAGATGCAATAGATAGTGTGGAAAAAAGAGGGCATGAAATGGTTGACATGTATATTGTTTAACTAAAACCAATAGCATGACATAATTTCACATATATGATGTCTATCTAAACTGGATAGCACAGCATAAAATAATTCAAAGATATGCTAAATAACTAAACAGGATCGCATGACATAATTCACATACATGTTATCTAAGTAATCAGGATCGCATGATTTAATTCACATATGTGATTTATATGCTAAGCAGAGGGCATTCACATATATGATGTCTGAACTAAGAACATGGTGTTGAATATTGTGTATATGATGTCTAAACTATGCAATGCAAGACACCACATGCATGATATGAGAAGTATAACCATGCCAAGTTAGAGCATACACCTCGGTGGGGGAATAGGACTGGTCATCTATCTCTGAATCAATCTTTGAGGAGCTACCGGGACCCAGTAAGAGATCTGCTTCGACAGGTAGCACTGTCTGCTCTGAAGGCCTTGTTTTCACTCCAGATTTTTCCATCACCCACTCAAATGGCTGATTCACAGGAACAGTAGTTTAATGTACAAACTTTATCAAAAAATGGAAATGTAATGAAGAAAAGGATGGGCAAGATATCATTCAAATATATGATGCCTGGTTAAACAGGATGGCATTGCACATTTCACATATATTATGGTTGGCTAAAAGACATGAGACTGCATAATTCCCATATATGATATTGAAACTAATTAGGTGGCATTATAGAACATGTCTAAACTAAGCAGATGACATATATGATGTTGAAAGTAGGCACTACAAGGCAACATATGCATGATATGACTAACATCATCATGCTAAGTTAGAGGAAACACCTTGGGGAGTAAATAGGAGTGGTCAGCTGCGTCTGAATCCGCCTCAGAACAGATATCTTCCTCTGGATTACAATCTGGAGAGGGGGGAGGGTTTGCCATTGAACCCACCATGGAGCGATGTCTACATGACATTGTATTTCCACGCAAAAATCTTCTCCTTTTCTCTACATGTTCAGCATGACTGTGTACAATATCTGACATGCATACAAAAAAATATAGTGAGATTATGTAAGGAGGGCATGCAGAAATCTAGAGTGATGGTAACAACCAGTGGATGGATCCAAAAATAATGATAGCAGGCTGATGATGCTTTAATTTAATAAAAAAACAGATGATGATTGCTTTACTATATGTTTCCCACCCAAGATGAACAACATAGGCATACCCTAGGTGAACCAGATATTAGACATAGATACTATTCATTGTTGCCTCGGTATGTGCCCCACAACTAATTTAGAACTCAAGTTTGAACATTAATTTGGACCTGACTTGGAGTCTAAGAGGTGAACATGATGGTAAAGTAGCAGGTAATATTAAGCAATGCATAACATAAGCAGAAACAAAAGTGTGCGACCTCTCTTGTGGACCCGTGTACTCCTCAGGTTCATCTGCTGAGTCGATGATGGTGATGTCGTTGCGGTGGGTGCCGGCGGCAGGGAAGGAGATCTAAGGCGGCGAAAGATGGTCAGGAGTCGTGATGTCTGGTTTGGTGGATGCTTCTGTCGATGGAGCAGCTCAGGTCAGTGGAGGACATTGCGGCAGGAGCAGGACAGACCACACAAAGTTTTCTTCGACACCTACCTGTAACTGAAGTAATTCTGTAAGGGCTCATTTGGCTTGCATGATTATAAAAACGTAGGGATAGGAAAAACACCAGAATAGGATAGGAATGCACATGGGAAATAGAGCTTTGTGAACACAGGATTTCTGTCAACTTGGGTGTTTGGTTCACAGGAATTGGAAGAGCAGAGGAATGCAAAGAAACATGGCCAAATAGAGTGAAACCATATGAAAGCGTGTACAGTTAGAATGTTATTCTGCCACTAATGCACTTGGTCTTGTTTTCATGCATAGGGTTTTGAAAAGTAGGTCCAGGTGGATGTTTTGCTCCATTCCTTTCAACAAAATGCATGAATAATTGAATAGTAGAGTGCCATAGGAAAATTTCCTATTGCTATGTTTTTCCGTTGAACCAAAATAGCCCTAATGGATCGACATGAATGTAGAGTAATAACTGATGTGACAAGTGTACAACCTCTTTGTCGTAGCCGTGTCGACCTCAGCGTCATTGGGTAGGTCGCTGAAGAAGTTGAGGCAAAGGTGGATGTCGGAGGTGTGGAGGAAGATCTGAGGAATCTGTAGACGGCGTCCAGGGCACAGCTCTGTTGTGATGGATAGTTCCGTCGTTGGAGCAGCTCCGGCGAGCCGTAAGACGTCGAGGCTGAAGCAGCACAAGACATACATCGTTAATCTCAAGTGGGATCCAATAGCATCTCCAATAGATGATGTAAAATACATTACCAAAAATTGATAGATGTAAAATTTATATCACCAAAAACCACCGGACTACAACAAATGAGGTAAAAATTGTCGACTCTGAACTTAACTGTCGAAACTGAAATTTACTATGGAATCTAAATGTTACTGTCAAAACTGAACGCAATGGTAGCAGAGAGGCACTTCACATGTAGTTTAGGGAGGGCCTGCAGTTCATCTTCAACCTGCACACCCCTGAGCCATGATACGTCTCCGTCGTATCTATAATTTTTGATTGTTCCATGCCAATATTCTACAACTTTTACATACTTTTGGCAACTTTCTATACTATTTTTGGGACTACCATATTGACCAGTGCCCAGTGACAGTTCTTGTTTGTTGCATGTTTTTTGTTTCATAGAAAATCCATATCAAACGAAGTCCAAATGGGATAAAAACTGACAGAGATTTTTTTGGAATATATGTGATTTTTGGGAAGAAGAATCAATGCGAGACGATGCCCGAGGGGGCCACGAGGCAGGGGGCGCGCCCGAGGGGGTCAGGCGCGCCCTGGTCCCTCGTGGCCACCCGTAAGGCGGTTGGTGCCCTTCTTTCGCCGCAAGAAAGCCAATATCCGGATAGAAATCGCATTAAAATTTCAGCCCTATTGGAGTTACGGATATCCGGGAATATAAGAAACGGTGATAGGCCAAAATCTGGAATGCAGAAATAGAGAGAGACAGAGAGACAGATCCAATCTCGGAGGGGCTCTCTCCCCTCCGCCGCCATGGAGGCCGTGGACCAGAGGGGAAAACCTTCTCCCATCTAAGGAGAAGGTCAAGGAAGAAGAAGAAGGAGGGATCTCTCCCCTCTCTTTCGGTGGCGCCGGAACGCCGCCGGGGCCATCATCATCACCGCAATCTACACCAACACCTCCGTCATCTTCACCAACATCTTCATCACCTTCCCCCATCTATCTACAACGGTCCACTCTCCCGCAACCCGCTAAACCCTCTACTTGAACTTGGTGCTTTCTGCTTCATATTATTATCCAATGATGTGTTGCCATCCTATGATGTCTGAGTAGATTTTCGTTGTCCTATCGGTAATTGGTGAATTGCTATGATTGGTTTAATTTGCTTGTGGTTATGTTGCTATCCTTTGGTGCCCATCATATGAGCGCGCGCATGGATCACACCATAGGGTTAGTTGTATGTTGATAGGACTATGTATTGGAGGGCAAGAGTGACAGAAGCTTCAACCTAGCATAGAAATTGATGCATGCGGGATTGAAAGGGGACCAATATATCTTAATGCTATGGCTGGGTTTTACTTTAATGAAACATTAGCAGTTGCGGATGCTTGCTAATAGTTCCAATCATAAGTGCATAGAATTCCAAGTCAGGGATGACATGCTAGCAGTGGCCTCTCCCACATAAAACCTGCTATCGGTCGAGTAACGTAGTCAATTGCTTAGGGACAATTTCGCAACTCCCACCACCACTTTTCCACACTCTCTATACTAACATTATTGCTTCTTTACCTAAAACAGCCCCTAGTTTTTATTTACGTGCTCTTTATATTCTTGCAAACCTATCCTGTTACACCTAAAAAGTACTTCTAGTTTCATACTTGTTCTAGGTAAAGCGAACGTTAAGCGTGCGTAGAGTTGTATTGGTGGTCGATAGAACTTGAGGGAATATTTGCTCTACCTTTAGCTCCTCGTTGGGTTCAACACTCCTACTTATCGAAAGAGGATACAATTGATCCCCTATAATTGTGGGTTATCAAGACCTTTTTTCTGGCGCCATTGCCGGCGAGTTATATCGTGGGGTGAATATTCTCGTGTCTGCTAGTTTTCTTTTATCACTAAGTAGTTTTTCTTTTGTGCTCTTGTTTTCTGTCTTTACTTATGGGTAGGAAACGCAAAATACCAAAAAAAATAGTTGTACCTACTACACCAATGGTTGAAGAACCACTCAAAATCTATCACACTCATGAAGCTTTTTTACTTGGATCATCTTCGATCCCTATGTGCTCGGGCTGAAACCCCAGCTAGCTTAGTTGAGGGCAAATCTTTAGATGAGCATGCTTCTTATGTGCGACACCGCATATCTGAAAAAGGGAAACTTTTACTGGATCAAATTCATCATTCGCAATGCTATGCTTGAAATTTATGTGAAATATATGATGTTACTTGTTGTTTTGAAAACCCTAAGAAACACCTTCCCTACCAATGTGAGTTTAGTGATAATGGAATCGTATCTTCGTATGCTAAGGGTGTTCATAATTACTATGATGTTCAGCAAATTGAAGAATTTGTTGCTTTTAAGGGTGCTTATGAAATTGCTACTTTGATTGAAAAGTATGATGCTACTCTTTACAAATCTGAAAATTTTGCCATACTTAAATATTGTTATGATAATTATGCTTCTAATACCCATGTTAAACCATATATCGAGGACTCCTCCAATGTCCAAGAAGAGACTAATATTTTGCAGGAGTCTATGGAAGAAGGAATTGATGAAACTGTGGGCTCATTGGATGAAAAAGCTGACGCGGAGAGCAAAGAAGAAAAGGAGGAAGAGCGGATTAGCTACTCGTGCCCACCTTCTAATGAGAGTAACTCTTCAACTCATACATTGTTTAATTTCGCTTCATGCTTACCAAAGGATGATTTCTATGATGATTGTTATGATCCCATTGATTCTTTTGAAATATCCCTTTTTGATGATGCTTGCTATGCTTGTGGCCAAGATGCTGCTACCTCTTTTAGCACTGCGTTGGTTTTCCCCGAAGAGGAAGGGATGATGCAACAAAGTAGCGTAAGTATTTCCCTTAGTTTTTGAGAACCAAGGTATCAATCCAGTAGGAGGCTACGCGCGAGTCCCTCGCACCTGCACAAAACAAATAAATCCTCGCAACCAACGCAAATAGGGGTTGTCAATCCCTATAGGGCCACTTATGAGAGTGAGATATGATAGATATGATAAGATAATGTTTTTCGTATTTTTGTGATAAAGGTGCAAAGTAAAGTAAAGGCAAAGTAAATAACTAAGTAGTAGGAGATTGATATGATAAAGATAAACCCGAGGGCCATAGGTTTCACTAGTGGCTTCTCTCGAGAGCATAAGTATTCTACGGTGGGTGAACAAATTACTGTTGAGCAATTGACAGAATTGAGCATAGTTATGAGAATATCT
Organism: Triticum urartu; assembly: GCF_003073215.2. NCBI lineage: Eukaryota > Viridiplantae > Streptophyta > Magnoliopsida > Poales > Poaceae > Triticum > Triticum urartu. The sequence goes on from NC_053028.1 coordinate 290,479,016, forward strand.
AGGTATAATCATGTATATAGGCATTATGTCCGAGACAAGTAGACCGACTCCTGCCTGCATCTACTACTATTACTCCACTCATCGACCGCTATCCAGCATGCATCAAGAGTATTAAGTAAAAACAGAGTAACTCCTTAAGCAAGATGACATGATGTAGAAGGATAAACTCATGCAATATGATGAAAAACCCATCTTGTTATCCTCGATGGCAACAATACAATACGTGCCTTGCTGCCCTTACCGTCACCGGGAAAGGACACCGCAAGATTGAACCCAAAGCTAAGCACTTCTTCCATTGCAAGAAAGATCAATCTAGTAGGCCAAACCAAACTGATAATTCAAAGAGACTTGCAAAGATAACGAATCATAAATAAAAGAATTTAGAGAAGATTCAAATATTATTCATAGATAGACTTGATCATAGACCCACAATTCATCGGTCTCAACAAACACACCACAAAAAGAAGATTACATCGAATAGATCTCCACAAGAGAGGGGGAGAACATTGTATTGAGATCCAAAAAGAGAGAAGAAGCCATCTAGCTACTAACTATGGACCCATAGGTTAGAGGTAAACAACTCACACTTCATCGGAAGGGCTATGGTGTTGATGTAGAAGCCCTCCGTGATCGATGCCCCCTCCGGCGGAGCTCCGAAATAGGCCCCAAGATGGGATCTCGTGGTTACAGAAAGTTGCGGCGGTGGAATTAGGTTTTTGGCTCTGTATCTAATCGTTTGGGGGTACGTGGGTATATATAGGAGGAAGAAGTATGTCGGTGGAGCAACAGGGGGCCCACGAGGGATGGGGGGCGCGCCTGGTAGGGTAGGGCGCGCCCCCTACCTCGTGGCCTCCTGTTACATGCCTTGGCGTAGGGTCCAAGTCTCCTGAGTTGTATTCGATGAGAAAATCACGTTCCCGAAGGTTTCATTCCGTTTGGACTCCGTTTGATATTCCTTTTCTCCAAAACCCTAAAACAGGCAAAAAACAACAATTCTGGGCTGGGCCTCCGATTAATAGGTTAGTCCCAAAAATAATATAAAAGTGGATAATAAAGCCCAATAATGTCCAAAACAGTAGATAATATAGCATGGAGTAATCAAAAATTATAGATACGTTGGAGACGTATCAAGCATCCCCAAGCTTAATTCCTGCTCGTCCTCGAGTAGGTAAATGATAAAAACAGAATTTTTGATGCGGAGTGCTACTTGGAATAATTTTAATGTAATTCTTCTTAATTGTGGTATGAATATTCAGATCCGAAAGATTCAAGATAAAAGTTCATATTGACATAAAAATGATAATACTTCAAGCATACTAACAAAGCAATTATGTCTTCTCAAAATAACATGGCTAAAGAAAGTTATCCCTACAAAATCATATAGTCTGGCTATGCTCTATCTTCACCACACAAAATATTTAAATCATGCACAACCCTGATGACAAGCCAAGCAATTGTTTCATACTTTTGACATTCTCAAAACTTTTTCAATTTTCACGCAATACATGAGCATGAGCCATGGACATAGCACTATAGGTGGAATAGAGTGGTGGTTGTGGAGAAGACAAAACAGAGAAGATAGTCTCACATCAACTAGGCGTATCAACGGGCTATGGAGATGCCCATCAATAGATATCAATGTGAGTGAGTAGGGATTGCCATGCAACGGATGCACTAGAGCTATAAGTATATGAAAGATCAAAAAGAAACTAAGTGGGTGTGCATCCAACTTGCTTGCTCATGAAGACCTAGGGCAATTTGAGGAAGCCCATCATTGGAATATACAAGCCAAGTTCTATAGTGAAAAATTCCCACTAGTATATGAAAGTGATAACATGAGAGACTCTCTACTATGAAGATCATGGTGCTACTTTGAAGCACAAGTGTGGTAAAAGGATAGTAACATTGTCCCTTCTCTCTTTTTATCTCATTTTTTTATTTGGGCCTTTTCTCTTTTTTTATGGCCTCTTCTCTTTTTTTTATTTGGGCTTCTTTGGCCTCTTTTATTTATTTTTCCTCCGGAGTCTCATCCCGACTTGTGGGGGAATCATAGTCTCCATCATCCTTTCCTCACTGGGACAATGCTCTAATAATGATGATCATCACACTTTTATTTTTCTTACAACTCAATAGTTACAACTCGATACTTAGAACAAAATATGACTCTATATGAATGCCTCCGGCGGTGTACCGGGATATGCAATATGACAATGATGGAGTGTGTCATAATAAATGGAACAGTGGAAAGTTGCATGGCAATATATCTCGGAATGGCTATGGAAATGCCATAATAGGTAGGTATGGTGGCTGTTTTGAGGAAGGTATATGGTGGGTGTATGATACGGGCGAAAGGTGTGCGGTATTAGAGAGGCTAGCAAAGGTGGAAGGGTGAGAGTGCATATAATCCATGGACTCAACATTAGTCATAAAGAACTCATATACTTATTGCAAAAATCTACAAGTTATCAAAGCAAAGTATTACGTGCATGCTCCTAGGGGTATAGATTGGTAGGAAAAGACCATCGCTCGTCCCCAACCGCCACTCATAAGGAAGACAATCAATAAATAAATCATGCTCCGACTTCATCACATAACGGTTCACCATACGTGCATGCTACGGGAATCACAAGCTTCAACACAAGTATTTCTCAAATTCACAACTACTCAACTAGCACAACTTTAATATCACCATCTTTATATCTCAAAACAATTATCAAGTATCAAACTTATCATAGTATTCAACACACTCATAAGAAAGTTTTATTATTAATCTTGCATACCAAGCATATTAGGATTTTAAGCAAATTACCATGCTATTAATACTCTCAAAATAATCTAAGTGAAGCATGAGAGATCAATAGTTTCTATAAAACAAATCCACCACCGTGCTCTAAAAGGATATAAGTGAAGTACTAGAGCAAAATTATATAACTCAAAAGATATAAGCGAAGCACATAGAGTATTCTAACAAATTCCAAATCATGTATGGCTCTCTCAAAAGGTGTGTACATCAAGGATGATTGTGGTAAACTAACAAGCAAAGACTCAAATAATCCAAGACGCTCCAAGCAAAACACATATCATGTAGTAAATAAAAATATAGCTCCAAGTAAAATTACCGATAGAAGTAGACGAAAGAGGGGATGCCTTCCGGGGCATCCCCAAGCTTTGGCTTTTAGGTGTCCTTAGATTATCTTGGGGGTGCCATGGGCATCCCCAAGCTTAGGCTCTTGCCACTCCTTGTTCCATAATCCATCAAATCTTTACCCAAAACTTGAAAACTTCACAACACAAAACTTAAAGTAGAAAATCTCATGAGCTCCGTTAGCGAAAGAGAATAAAAGATCACTTCAAGGTACTGTAATTAACTCATTCTTTATTTATATGGGTTTTATAGCTACTGTATTCCAACTTCTCTATGGTTCATAAACTATTTTACTAGCCATAGATTCATCAAAATAAGCAAACAACACACGAAAAACAGAATCTGTCAAAAACAGAACAGTCTGTAGTAATCTGTAGCTAGCGCAAGATCTGGAACCCCAAAAATTCTAAAATAAATTGCTGGACGTGAGGAATTTATCTGTTAATCATCTGCAAAAATAATTAACTAAATAGCACTCTCCAAATAAAAATGACAGCAGTTCTCGTGAGCGCTAAAGTTTCTGTTTTTTACAGCAAGTTCAACAAGACTTTCCCCAAGTCTTCCCAACGGTTCTACTTGGCACAAACACTAAATAAACACAAAAAAACACAACCAAAACATAGGCTAGATAATTTATTTATTTATTAATAAACAGGAGCAAAAATCAAGGAATAAAAATAACATTGGGTTGCCTCCCAACAAGCGCTATCGTTTAACGCCCCTAGCTAGGCATAACAAGCAAGAATAGATCTAGGTATTGCCATCTTTGGTACTGGGAAAGAAAAGAGCGAACTTGCTATCTATAGAATTAATCCTTCTATTTTGATAAAGCACATGGCTATTAATGGTATAAGAAAGATTAAGCATGTTACGGAAGTTTATATCTAGGCTAGCCTTTATCTCTTTAATAGATTCATTTTGGTAAGAGAGCAAAAGAGATGTAGATTCAACCTTCTCATTCATGGGGTGCCCAAATATAGTTTTCATTTTTTCATAAGTGTCTACGACATCCCCTTCAAGGAAACCTTCTTCAAATATAGAATCTAAGACATGCTTAAAAGAAGAAGGAAGGGCAATATAAAAGCTTTTTAGGTAAACATCAATTTGATATTGAGGAACATAGCTAGCCCTGATCCTTAATAGTCTATACCAAGCATCTTTCAAAGATTCATCAAGTAAATAACGAAAAATTCCAGAATCCTCTTCATCAAAATTATTAAGACTCTCATTGATAACTTCGGTAGGTTTTTCCATAGTATCCTTAATTATAAGTTTAGCGAGGATAGAAGGGTTGTCCAAAGTACTAAAACTCTGGAGAGAACCCCCAACCCTTTTTGATTCAGACATAGCGGAAGAAAGGCAAGCGGCAAGAGAGGGAGGATAGAGAGAGAGGGCAAATAAAATGGCAAGGGTGAAGTGGGGGGAGAGGAAAACGAGAGGCAAATGGCAAATAATGTAATGCGAGAGATAAGGGTATGTGATGGGTACTTGATATGTTGACTTTTGCGTAGACCTCCCTGGCAACGGCGCCAGAAATCCTTCTTGCTACCTCTTTAAGCACTGCGTTGGTTTTCCCCGAAGAGGAAGGGATGATGCAGCAAAGTAGCGTAAGTATTTCCCTCAGTTTTTGAGAAGCAAGGTATCAATCCAGTAGGAGGCTACGCGCGAGTCCCTCGCACCTGCACAAAACAAATAAATCCTCGCAACCAACGCAAATAGGGGTTGTCAATCCCTATAGGGCCACTTACGAGAGTGAGATCTGATAGATATGATAAGATAATATTTTTGGTATTTTTATGATAAAGATGCAAAGTAAAGTAAAGGCAAAGTAAATGGCAAAGTAAATAACTAAGTAGTAGGAGATTGATATGATAAAGATAGACCCGGGGGCCATAGGTTTCACTAGTGGCTTCTCTCAAGAGCATAAGTATTCTACGGTGGGTGAACAAATTACTGTTGAGCAATTGACAGAATTGAGCATAGTTATGAGAATATCTAGGTATGATCATGTATATAGGCATCACGTCCGAGACAAGTAGACCGACTCCTGCCTGCATCTACTACTATTACTCCACTCATCGATCGCTATCCAGCATGCATCTAGAGTATTAAGTAAAAACAGAGTAACGCCTTAAGCAAGATGACATGATGTAGAGGGATAAACTCATGCAATATGATGAAAACCCATCTTGTTATCCTCGATGGAAACAATACAATACGTGCCTTGCTGCCCTTACTATCACTGGGAAAGGACACCGCAAGATTGAACCCAAAGCTAAGCACTTCTCCCATTGCAAGAAAGATCAATCTAGTAGGCCAAACCAAACTAATAATTCGAAGAGACTTGCAAAGATAACCAATCATACATAAAAGAATTCAGAGAAGATTCAAATATTATTCATAGATAGACTTGATCATAAACCCACAATTCATCGGTCTCAACAAACACACCACAAAAAGAAGATTACATCGAATAGATCTCCACAAGAGAGGGGGAGAACATTGTATTGAGATCCAAAAAGAGAGAAGAAGCCATCTAGCTACTAACTATGGACCCGTAAGTCTGAGGTAAACTACTCACACTTAATCGGAAGGGCTATGGTGTTGATGTAGAAGCCCTCCGTGATCGATGCCCTTTCCGGCGGAGCTCCGGAACAGGCCCCGAGATGGGATCTCGTGGATACAGAAAGTTGCGGCGGTGGAATTAGGTTTTTGGCTCCGTATCTGATCGTTTGGGGGTACGTGGGTATATATAGGAGGAAGAAGTACGTCGGTGGAGCAACAGGGGGCCCACGAGGGTGGGGGCGCGCCTGGTAGGGTAGGGCGCGCCCCCTACCTCGTGGCCTCCTGTTACGTGCCTTGGCGTAGGGTCCAACTCTCATGAGTTGTATTCGATGAGAAAATCACGTTCCCGAAGGTTTCATTCCGTTTGGACTCCGTTTGATATTCCTTTTCTTCGAAACCCTAAAACAGGCAAAAACAGCAATTCTGGGCTGGGCCTCCGGTTAATAGGTTAGTCCCAAAAATAATATAAAAGTGGATAATAAAGCCCAATAATGTCCAAAACATTAGATAATATAGCATGGAGCAATCAAAAATTATAGATACGTTGGAGACGTATCAGATGCCAATATGAATTATGCTTATGGAGATGAACTTGCTATAGTTTGTTATGTTAGACATGAAATTGTTGCTATTGCACCCACACATGATAGTCCTATTATCTTTTTGAATTCTCCCGACCACACTATATCGGAGAAGTTTGCCCTTATTAAGGATTATATTGATGGGTTGCGTTTCACTACCACACATGATGATTTTGATAGATATAATATGCATGTGCTTTCTGCTCCTACTTGCAATTATTATGATAGAGGAACTACATCTCTTCCTCTCCATGTTTCCAATAAGATAAAATTGCAAGAAACTGTTTATACTATGCATTGGCCTTTACTATGTGTGCATGAATTGTTCTTTTATGACATGCCGATGCATAGGAAGAGAGTTAGACTTCATTGTTGCATGATGTATGTTACTTTGTGCTCACAACTAAATCACAAATCATTGTTAACTAAAATCGACTTTAATATACCTTGGGATCCGGGTGGATCCATTACTTGAGCACTATATCCCTAGCTTAATGGCTTTCAAGGAAGCGCCGCCAGGGAGACAACCCGGAAGTTTTAGAGAGTCATTTATTCTTGTTGTGTGCTTTTATAAAGTAGTAAAATAAAAATAATGTGCCAAGATTTTCCTTTAGGATGTTTACATTACTTGTTGGTTTGTGCGGTGCAAAACAGAAACTTTGGTTGTGGTGCACGATTTTACATTTTTTTACTAGAACATCAAACGGTTCTCAAACTTTTTGTACTGTCTTTCTATACAAATTGTTTATTTTTCCTAATTGTTTCAGAATTTTTGGAGTACCAGAGGTATGGTGAATGTTCAGATTACTACAGAGTGTCCTGTTTAAGACATATTCTGTTTTTGATGCATAGTTTGCTTGTTTTGATGAAACTATCGATTTCTATCAGTGGATTAAGCCATGGAGAATTTATATTGCAGTAGATACAATACAAAAACGAAATATGAATTGGTTTGCAACAGTACTTAGAGTAGTGATTTGCTTTATTATACTAACGGATCTTACCGAGCTTTCTGTTGAGTTTTGTGTGGATGAAGTGTTGGAAGATCGAGGATGTCTCGATGTGAGGAGAAGGAGGAGAGGCAAGAGCTCCAGCTTGGGGATGCCCAAGGCACCCCAAGTAAATATTTAAGGAGACTCAAGCGTCTAAGGTTGGGGATGCCCCGGAAGGCATCCCATCTTTCTTCAATAAGTATCGGTATCTTTTCGGATTCGTTTCGTTCATGTGATATGTGCAAATCTTGGAGCGTATTTTGCATTTAGTTTCCACTTTTATTTTATGCACCATGCTAGTATGAGACATACCATGGTTGATTTATAGATTTGTCTTTGCACTTCACTTATATATGTTGAGTATGGCTTTATAGAATGCTTCATGTGCTTGGCTTATATCATTTGAAGTTTGGATTGCCTGTTTCCCTACACATAGAAAACCGCCATTTGTAGAATGCTCTCCGCCATTTGTAGAATGCTCTTTTGCTTCACTTATATTTGTTAGAGCGTGGGCATATCTTTTGTAGAAAGAATAAAACTCTCTTGCTTCACTTATATCTATTTAGAGAGATGACATGAATTGGTCATTCACATGGTTAGTCATAAAACCCTACATAAAACTTGTAGATCACTAAATATGATATGTTTGATTCCTTGCAATAGTTTTGCGATATAAAGGTGGTGATATTAGAGTCATGCTAGTTGAGTAATTGTGAAATTGAGAAATACTTGTGTTGAGGTTTGCAAGTCCCGTAGCATGCACGTATGGTAACCATTGTGTGACAAATTTGAAGCATGAGGTGTTTCTTTGATTACCTTCCTTATGAGTGGCGGTTGGGGACGAGCCATGGTCTTTTTCTACTAATCTATCCCCCTATGAGCATGCGCGTAGTGCTTGGTTTCAATGACTTGCAGATGTTTGCAATAAGTATGTGAGTTCTTTATGACTAATGTTGAGTCCATGGATTATATGCACTCTCACCCTTCCATCATTGCTAGCCTCTTCGGTACCGTGCATTGCCCTTTCTCACCTCGAGAGTTGGTGAAATATTCACCGGTGCATCCAAACCCCGTGATATGATACGTTCTATCACACATAAGCCTCCTTATATCTTTCTCAAAACAACCACCATACCTACCTATCATGGCATTTCCATAGCCATTCCGAGATATATTGCCATGCAACTTCCATCATCTCTAGATCATTGCACATCCCGGTACATCGCCGGAGGCATTCATATAGAGTCATACTTTGTACTAGTATCGAGTTGTAAGTAAATAAAAGTGTGATGATCATCATTATTAGAAAATTTTCCCATGTGAGGTTATCAAAATAAAAGAGGCCAAAGAAGCCCAAATAAAAAAGAGGCCAAAGAAGCCCACCGAAAAAACAAAAAAACATAAAAATGAGAGAAAAAGAGAGAAGGGACAATGTTACTGTCCTTTTACCACACTTGTGTTTCGGAGTAGCACCATGTTCTTCATATAGAGAGTATCTTGAGTTATCACTTTCATATACTAGTGGGAATTTTCATTATAGAACTTGGCTTCTATATTCCGATGATGGGCTCCCTCAAATGCCCGAGGTCTTCATGAGCAAGCAAGTTGGATGCACACCCACTTAGTTTCTAGTTTGGGCTTTCATACACTTATAGCTCTTAGTGCATCCGTTGCATGGCAATTCCTACTCCTCGCATTGACATCAATTGATGGGCATCTCCATAGCCCGTTGATTAGCCGCGTCGATGTGAGACTTTCTCCTTTTTTGTCTTGTCCACACAACCTCCATCATCATATTCTATTCCACCTATAGTGCTATGTCCATGGCTCGTGCTCATATATTGCGTGAAGGTTGAAAAAGTTTGAAAATACTAAAGTACGAAATAATTGCTTGGCTTGTCATCGGGGTTGTGCATGATGGGAGCATTTTGTGTGACAGAGGTGAAGCATAGCCAAACTATATGATTTTGTAGGGATGAGCTTTCTTTGGCTATGTTATTTTGAGAAGACATAATTGCTTGGTTCGTATGCTTGAAGTATTATTGTCTTAATGTCAAATGATAGACTATTGCTTTGAATCACTCGTGTCTAAATATTCATGCCATGATTACATTACATGATCAAGATTATGCTAGGTAGCATTCCACATCAAAAAATATCTTTTTTATCATTTACCTACTCGAGGACGAGCAGGAAATAAGCTTGGGGATGCTGATACGTCTCCGTCGTATCTATAATTTTTGATTGTTCCATGCCAATATTCTACAACTTTTACATACTGTTGGAAACTTTTTATACAATTTTTGGGACTAACATATTAATCCAGTGCCCAGTGCCAGTTCCTGTTTGTTGCATGTTTTTTGTTTCGCAGAAAATCCATAACAAACGGAGTCCAAACGGGATAAAAACTGCCGGAGATTTTTTGGAATATATGTGATTTTTGGGAAGAAGAATCAACGCGAGATGATGCTCGAGGGGGCCACGAGGTAGGGGCGTGCCCTGGGCCCTCGTGGCCACTTCGTAAGGTGGTTGGTGCCCTTCTTTCGCCATAAGAAAGCCAATATCCGGATAGAAATCGTGTTAAAATTTCAGCCCAATCGGAGTTATGGATCTCCAGGAATATAAGAAATGGTGGAAGGCCAGAATCTGGAACACATAAACAGAGAGATACAGAGAGACAGATCTAATCTCGGAGGGGCTCTCGCCCCTCCGCCGCCATGGAGGCCATGGACTAGAGGGTGTAAGTGCATCTAGTGCCACCCCTAGTTGGTTTTGGAGTATTGACGACAAACCTAGTTGAGGGACTAATGTGTTTGTGAGAATTGCAGGATAACACAGGTAGAAGTCCCTCATTGATTCGGTTTTACTACCAGAGATGACCCCTAAAAATGTATGAAGACATTGAAGTCAAAGGAGGTATATGAAGATATTCACATTGAAGACTATGACAAGAGAAGACACTATATGAAGCCTATGGAGCTCGAAGACTTAGATCTTTCATAGTTCTTTTTCTTTTGTGTTGAGTCATAGGAACCACCGTACTGTTAAGTGGGGTCCAAGAGAACCAGTCAGAATGACTGAAGTGATGCCTAAACCAAAAACCTATGTCTTCGAGTGAAGACTATGAGAGCGAATCTTGTCTAGAGTCGGACAAGTCAGCTTTGCTTGTAGCCCAAGTAAAGTTGCCGTGTGAGTTTGAAATCTGACCGTTGGAACACGTGTTAGTTCCTTAGTGACCCAGGGTCATTTCGGACAAATCAGGTCGGGTTGCCAAGTGGCTATAAATAGCCCACCCCCTACAACCATAAATGGTCGGCTACTCAGATTGAAAGTACGGCTTTTTTCGTTTGAGAGCAACCCACCTCGAAGCCTTTGAGAGAGAATTCCTTGCGAGGATAAAGCCCTAACCACCAGAGCCAGAGAGAATTGGGCATCACTTAAGTCTTCTTGTCTGTGTGATCTGAAGACTTATTACACTTGAGGACTGTGCATCCTCCAGCCGGTTAGGCGTCGCGTTCTGAGCATCCAAGAGACATTGTGGATTGCCGGTGAACGAAGTCTGTGAAGGTTTGGGAGTCTACCTTGAAGACTTACCAGAGTGATTGGGCGAGGTCTATGTGACCTTAGCTCAAGGAGAATACGGTGAGGACTGGGTGTCCTGAGCTGCGTGTTCAGGACTGGGTGTCCGGGACTGTGTGTCCTAAGGTTTAAATACCTAGCCGCTCCAACCAGACGTACAGTTGTCACAGCAACTGGAACTGGTCCAACAAATCATTGTCTTCAACGAGTCACTGGTTTCATCTTCACTTCCCTTTACTTACTGTTACTCCTTGTGAAGTCATTGTATGTTTGCACTATCATTTGTCTTCACTGAGTGACTGCGTGTTCTGTTTGGCTTCACAATATCTTCCTACCTGATCCTTACTACCTAGCTGCTATTAGTCTTTGTGCTTTCACTTCATTGAATACTTGACTATGGTTTGCCTAGTGTAGTCTACCTTCCGCTGCATGGTAATAGGTTTAATTTTATCGTTTGTCTTCAAAACTTCTATGTTCTGAAGACTTTCATAAAAATCGCCTATTCACCCCCCCTCTAGTCGATATAACGCACTTTCAGAGGGGAAACCCTTCTCCCATCTAGGGAGATGTTCAAGGAAGAAGAAGAAGGGGGCTCTCTCCCCCTCTTTTCCGGTGGCACCGGAACACCGTCGGGGCCATCATCGTCACCGCAATCTACACCAACATCTCCGTCATCTTCACCAACATCTTCATCACCTTCCCCCATATATCTACAGCGGTCCACTCTCCCGCAATCCACTGTACCCTCTACTTGAACATGGTGCTTTATGCTTCATATTATTATCCAATGATGTGTTGCCATCCTATGATGTCTGAGTAGATTTTCGTTGTCCTATCGGTAATTGGTGAATTGCTATGATTGGTTTAATTTGCTTGTGGTTATGTTGCTATCCTTTGGTGCCCATCATATGAGCGCGCGCATGGATCACACCATAGGGTTAGTTGTATGTTGATAGGACTATGTATTGGAGGGCAAGAGTGACAGAAGCTTCAACCTGGCATAGAAATTGATGCATACGGGATTGAAGGGGGACCAATATATCTTAATGTTGTGGTTGGGTTTTACCTTAATGAACGTTAGTAGTTGCGGATGCTTGCTAATAGTTCCAATCATAAGTGCATATAATTTCAAGTCAGGGATGACATGCTAGTAGTGGCCTCTCCCACATAAAACTTGATATCGGTCTAGTAACATAGTCAATTTCTTAGGGACAATTTCGCAACTCCTACCACCACTTTTCCACACTCTCTATACTAACATTATTGCTTCTTTACCTAAAAAAGCCCCTAGTTTTTATTTACATGCTCTTTATATTCTTGCAAACCTATCCTGTTACACCTACAAAGTACTTCTAGTTTCATACTTGTTCTAGGTAAAGCGAATGTTAAGCATGCGTAGAGTTGTATCGGTGGTCGATAGAACTTGAGGGAATATTTGTTCTACCTTTAGCTCCTCGTTGAGTTCGACACTCCTACTTATCGAAAGAGGCTACAATTGATCCCCTATACTTGTGGGTTATCAAGCCGCCAGCCACCACCGGCCAAACCGCCAGCCCCCGCCGCCTGAGCGTCGCCTGGCCGCCCCGAAACCACTCCCCACCGCCGGTCCGCCGCCGCCCCGGCCAGCCCTCTAGCCCCCCCCTCGCCGAGATTTTTCTCCGGAAATTCACACGCCACCGCCCCACCACCGCGCCCCCACCGCCGGCAACCACCGCCCCCACCCTGAACCCTAAGATAGATAGTGGGGTACCTCTCCGGCGAGCCCCCTTCCCCATTGCATGTGGTTCTTCCTTAACTCCGGCGAGCCCCCATACCCCCTGAAAATCTACAGACCCAAAAGTCAATTCAGTCGACTGAAGTGTAGCTAAATCAGAGCAGAGCTGCAGCACGAGCGAGAGGGAGAGCAGCAGCAGCATCGCGAGCGAGAGCCAGAGTAGCAGCAGCGCGAGGGAGCGAGAGCCACAGCAGCAGCAACAGATCCGGCTGGTATGGACGCCACCGCCGAAGGGGCCTCATACTTGGGAAGAGCCGTCGTGGAGATGTCGCCCGTGGTGCCGGTTTCGAGGTAGCCGTGCCATGGGGGTGCGGGATGGAGCACCGTCGGCGCCGGGAGGTCGATTTAAGGAGAAGGTGCGATCCGATGAGTGTACAACCTCTTTGGTGGCGCCGAGTAGGCCTCGGCTTCGTCCGAGGAGTCGGTGAGGATGCTGTGGTTTCGGTGAATTCGTTTCTCTATTTGAATAAGAATCTACAATCATGATTGTTGCCAACTTCAACCATCATTTGTGTATTACCTTAACAACACACCACATGATTACTATAGAGATAGATACGAACTATGTGTACTATATGAACTCGAATTCAATTTTTTGACTACACTTGTTGTTGATTCCAAATAATAGTACATTTGATGTACTAGCTAGAGATTCATAATCTAAACCATGTTCCATAAGTACACCATGTTTATCACACAAAGTATAGTGCCCCGCCCCCTACATTATGACAAGAATTTAGCCCTGAGCTGCAAAAGCCACACATTATCCCAAATTATAATCAATGTTCCATATATTATATGTAGTACTAGCAAGATGCCCATGCGTTTCGTGGAACATCAAGATGATCGAGGGGAGGCCTTATTTGCAAATGTGGAGAGGGGTGTGGGTATCTTTTTTCAAAATTGCCATAGTTTCCTTCCTATCCGTCGGATATAAATTGGCCGGCCTATATTGCAGGATGGTAGGCACACCATCATCAACAACTCTGTTTTTTATAAGAGTAGAGATAAAATATATTATATGTAGTATACCATGTTCATAACCACACCATGTGTATCATCGTTATATATATTCACGCATGCGTCGGTTTAAAACACTATGATAAATTGTCCAAATATCCGAATTCACTTTTCATAATGAATTATGATATCTATTCATCTTTTACACCCACACAATCCTCTTATCTTTGTAGCTAGCGCTAACTTTCTCTCGTGCATGCACACGCCCGCATCCCTCTCACCCTCCCTCGGCATTCTCTAGCTCTATCACGCAAATTCGTCTTTTCACTTTAAGTCGTTCACCCACGCTGTGTGTAGGCCCCCTAGCTTCTTCTTTACGGCACACATCGATCAATATGCCTCTCTAGCCAGGTGTGCCTACCACAAACACAAGCTTTCCCTCTTCTCTTCTCACCGTCCATGCCTCACTCCCACCCCTCTTTTCATTGATCTCGTACTCGCACACTCCTTCCCCGTCGATATAGTATGCCTCTCGCACCACCTCCTAGCTGCATCCCTCTCTCTCTACCTTTTCCCCGGGCCTTATTTGCTTCTAACACATACATGCATGTATACCAATCGATCTCCCTACATATACCTAGGTCGACATTAACTATTTTCCCCCACCCATTGATCCACGTACCTCACAAGTTATGTCTCTCCTTTCTCTGACAAAGGACGATTGATCTTCCTATGTAGTTACGTCTGCTTACCACAGCCATATCGTCCCCCCTCATCATTCGTGCATGCCTCCTAACCCGTCTCTCACACGCACGTGAACAAACAGGCAGCCATCCACTCTCTTATTGATATTGCAGGCATGCCCTCCATTTGTCTAGCAAGCCTCTCCCACCATTTGTTAGAAGCAACTCCACCACCAACCCCTCCGACACTCTAGCCCTGTCTCTCTCCCAACCTTATTCCTCTCCTACACATATGCATGGATGTCGATCGATCTCCCTCAACACATAAGGTAGGTCTCTCTCCTCCTCCACACATACACCAGCCATTGTACCTTTATAGTTAATTAGGTCTCCCCCACCCCCCACCACACACTGATAGTCAAGCACTGCAGGTAGGTATCCATGCCACAGAGATAAACTGCACATGTCCCCTCTCACATTCCAGTAGACCAGCCACCCAATATCTTTGACGTGGGCACACACAAATTCGATGGCACCCTTTATCGATCACGCGCGCGCACACACACACGCACATCATCCCTCTCTTTGATTCTATGGATACCTCAAGCCGATGATACCTCCACTCTCTTCTCGTGGATCGCCCCCTCTATATATATGATATATCCAAGATTCTATTTCACACACATTGCATATGTTACATTTTTGATTGAAATATCATCCACACATATTGCTTGTCTATTTCTCACCCCCCAAAAAAAACACTCACGAACCCACACACTATATCTCTCTATGTTTCTACATCTCTCACACAACCCCACATAGGTGGTGTACGTACACGAAGAGAATATGTGCACGTACTCATGCTTCGTGCCCAGCCACACCCGCGCGGGTACACGGTGGAGCTCGTTTTTGTACGAAATGGCAGCCCATGTGCTAATTTGAGCACGTGTAGAGGTTGTTTACCTACGGAGGTCGTGTACCACACGTACACAAAACAAAGTTTGACTTGATGTGTTGGTGCGTTATTTTTAAATAAAGTTATATCGCTCAATGGCATGTACACAGAATATAAAATGATTTTTATGGAGAAACAGGTAGTCCGCTCCACTATATACAATGGAGCCTGCCTGCCGGGGTTCGTCTCTCTTCAGAGTATCTCACACAAGGCGGCGATGGCCTCTCTCTCTCTCACTATTGGTCACTGATCAGGCCGCATCCCGTCCGCCGGCGGAATGGGAGGATGTGCATCGTTTCTCCATTCGACGGTGCCGAGGCAATACGTCCTGATCTGCGGTACCCGCCATTCTCTCTGACCAAGCTCCAGCGCGGTAGGGCCTACACCACCTGCTCGCTGCTGCAGTATGGGCAGATCCCGCCCGCTGCCGCTCTCCTAGTTACATCCCGACGACCCCCAGGTGTCCCCTCCGGCCTTGCTCCACTGCCCGTATTCCCACGTCGCTGCATGTGGAAAATCTTGCATGTGGATCTTCCATAGTTCTTTGCCCAAAACGTAGCTCGTCTGGCATACTTTCCATATTGCAATCTCGTCCTCACACTGTGTTAGACAAACACAACCATGTTGTTGTCTTCCCTTAGGATAAGGAATATGATTCTTTTTTGTCGTCGTATGTGTCATCAACTGTTATTGGCCAGTAATTTTTTCCTTTCTACCTCTTCTTTGCAAACAGGGCTACCCATTTCACCTCGTTGCTATTGCGACCTTTTGGTGAACTGCACAAATCACTTTTTTCTTAAGAGTGTTTTGTGCAGTTGTACTAAAATATCACACGGGCTACGTCTCTACATTTCAGTGCGATTGCACAAAGGGAGATTGGTTTTGCTCTATCCTCCCCATCCAACTCCGAGCCTAATCTTCTCCAACTATTTTCTTAATCTTGTCCAACTAGTTAGTCTTAAGAGAGACTGCTTCTATTTGTGTGTTTCTTGTTTCATCAACAGCCCTCTATTATTGTAATCACACTTAATATCTTTGGAATAGTGTAACATCCCAATTTTCAATTTGGATGTTTATAAATAGATCATTCATTTGCATCCATGATTTATGCATTTTTTTCCTCCATTTGTTTTATTTGATTTTTGATCCAAGGAACTTTGATCAACTCAAGGACCAAAAGAGAGAGTTGGAAGTTTCCCTAAAAACCAATTTCGATTTTTTCAAAGTTGTGAGTTTGAATCAAATTTGGTTTCACAAAAAAATTCATTTCCATTATATCAAAAATCAAATAAAGAGAGAAGATAAAATGACTTCTTCAAAATCGGAAAAGAAAATATTGGAAATTGAATTTGGAACCAAAATATATTTGTTGAGTTTTATTTGCAATTTATTTTATTAGCATAGCATTTTTTTTTGAAAACTTGCATTTTAGGCCAGATAAAAGTTCACTAGGTCATATATAAGACCATATAACTATGTGAATTTTCTGGGATTTTTAGGCTAACTTTTATTTGTATTTTCGTTGTTTCATTGCTTCTGTAAAAAAAACGTTAAAAAAAACGTGGGCAGCCAAGGCCCAAGGAAGGCCCATGCCCATGCGCTATCTTCTTCTTCCTCTCAACGTACAGAAACATTACGCACGCACCCAGGCAGCACCCCACCCTAGCGCCCCACCCTCTCCCTTCATCTCCCTCGCTCAACTGACTTCCTGAATGGAATCCCCTCGACTCCCTCTACCGTTTCCACCCCCTAGTGCGCCTCCTAGACAGCCATAATGGCCACCACGAACGCTTCATACTGCAGCCATTAAACACATTAATGCTGGCAACGCCCCGCTCTCCTCTAGCTTCCCCTGACCCTCTATAAAAGCCCAGAGCGTTGCCCCAGTTCCCCACGTCCGAAGCCCCCTGTTTGCAAAAGCTATCTTCCTCCCTAACCTCGCCAATTGCTCGCCGGAGTTCGTGGATTCCGGCGGCTTCTCCACAACGCCAGCAGGCGATACTGACCCCGCGGCACCGCTCCTCGGTTCCGCCTTACGTTGCTCTTCACCGTCCCGCACGCGCCCTTCGCCGAAGCACACTGGATCCGCCTTCTTCCTCGTCGCCGGCGACAAGTCCGGTGAACACCCAGCTAAATTTCTCTCTTTTTCCAGTATTTTTTTCAATCTCAGATTCTATACCAATTCTTGTTTCTTGTATATCTTTTAGTCTATAGATCCGATTTAGTTGATTCTTTTTCCTACTAGTTCATAGAAATCCCATATATCCAGAGAACCAAACGAAAAATATTTCTGAAAATTTTAAAATTTGACTTCAAACAGATCTGAATTCAAACTTCGTTAGGCCATATCTCGAGTTCCATAACTCCGTTTTAGGTGATTCTTTTTGCAAATCGAAGCTTGTGTCGTGTACTTTCTGTTAAACCCAAACACACATATTTTTGCTGCTGTAAAAATTAAGTTCTGTATAGAAACTTTATTTAGTTGTTTTGGAGTTTTTTGAAGTCTTTCATTTGTTTACTTTTTGGATATTTGCTTGTATGCTTATGTATGTTATTGCTTACTTACGCTAGATCATTCGGAGTGCGAAGCTTGCTACTACGAAACTTTACAGTTCAACGAATGTCAGCAAGGCAAGTTCACACCTTGATCATAATTTTTAATACCTAGTTTTTACTATGCATTAGTTTAACCCTCAAAGTTTGCATGAGTAGGATTGGGAACAGGTGGTTACGCTATGTAGTTCATGTGGTAGGAACTTATGACCTTTGATCACCCGGGAATATTCGTTATATCATATATTGCTTAGCCATGCTCGTAGACGGGGATTGGTATGTGTGATCCATGCAAGTTGCGAGAGTTAATACTTTTGGGATAACCTAAGGTGGCAACTTTAATACACATCTGGGTGGATTGTTTGGGGCACCTGGAGAAACCAGTGCTTGCCCAAGGGGAATCCCAGAGTACCCGTTTGATTACCCTAGGACCGCCACCCAGGCTCAAAGGGATCATAAGATATTTCATGCCTAGAAACTTCCGTGTGCAGCCACAAGCCATTATGGGCTCTGGCATAGTTGAGTAAGTTGTGTGACCTCTTTCCGTGGTAGACTAGCTGATGTAGGGGAAAGTAGGTGTACCGGTCTACCCAGGGTTTGGAGGAAATACTTCAGAAAGACTATGTCTCGATCTTCCGATCATGGAGGTGGTCGAGTCTTGTGGAGAAAAGTGCGCAAACCTCTGCAGAGTGTACAAACTAATCATGATTAGCCGTGTCCCCGGTTACGGACATCTTGAGTATCTAGAAGTGAATTATTGGTTGATCTCATCATTATTTTTAATGAAATTATTGGGTTACTAATAACTTGGGAATTTTTGGGATTGAGTTGGAGGAACCTTCTCAGTAATGGCATTTTAACTTAATAGTAAAAAAAAAATATTCCTTTGTTGTAGGGTAAAATTGGCTTTATGCAAAAATTAAACTTAGAGCCTCCATCAGCTAAATTTGCATATAAAGATAGTCTTTTCATTTATTATTATTCTATGGTGTGAAATTGCCAGCATATTCCATGTGCTGACCTACACGGCTGCAACGTCTCATGTTGCAGACTTTTCTGACGAAGATTAAAGGTGCGATAGGTCGTTGTTCTGCACTCAGTTTGCCGTGGAGTTGGATGGACTCATTTACCTTGAAGCTTCCGCAGTTATTTTTATTTAGATGGCCTTTGGCCATATTATTGTAATAAATACTCTTTTAAGAACCTTGATGTAATAAAGTGTGATTGAACTCTGTTATAATTCCTCGAGTACTGTGTGTGTCAGCATACCGATCCAGGGATGACACTTAAGCACAGAGACTTTGATCCATTTTGGGTCGGGTCGTTACAAGATGGTATCAGAGCACACGCTGACTGTAGGACACGACCACTAGGAACTGGAAAGCCATAGGAAGAAAACTCTATTTTACGACTTCCTTAAATATCTATTGGTCTATACTTTTCTCTATTCATTTCTATCTCTTCTCTACTTCAATAAAATAGTTGTTGAACCCCATCACCAAGTTGCTCAGCCCGATGAGACCATGACCTATGAAGACATCATTGACGAAGAAGAAGAAGAAGCTAGAGTTGACTTTGATTTGAGAAGATTTAGTTCAGACCACCACTACCAAGTTGAGTCCAACGAATGATCGCGGTAGTATGAAGAGATCATATCTCTTGTGGATATGACCTTACCTGTAGGTTTTGCTTGTGTGGTGTGATATGTGTGAATTGCTTGATTTGAAGTTTTCTTGCTATCATAAGCATATGGGTAGTGATTTCTCTCATTAGGCCCTTATTCTATTCTAATTTCTCATCCACTCTAAACCTAACAGATGCCTCCAAGACATGACCCGGAATTCCCACCGGAACTTACCCAGTTGATCCAGAACCAGAATGCCCTCATGTAGCTACTCATCCAGAATCAGAACCAGAACAACAACAACCCACCGCCACCACCCCCGGTCGACAACCTTACCCGATTCCTGAGGTTGAACCCACCAGTGTTCTCTAGCAGCACGGAGCCGATCGTTGCAGATGACTGGCTTCGCAAGATCGGAAGAGAGCTGACCACTGCAGGATGCACTGACACTGAGAAGGTGCGCTTTGCCGCACATTAACTGGATGGACCAGCAGCCTCGTGGTGGGAGAATTACACCACCACATTCCCCATAGCCAATGTGACATGTGATCAGTTCCAGCAGGCGTTCCGTACCGCACATGTTTCAGCCGGAGCTATGAGTCTGAAGAAGCGTGAGTTCCACAACTTACGCCAAGGAAATCGTTCTGTTGGTGATTATGTGGAGGAATTCAGCAAGTTATCCAGGTATGCTCCCGGAGACGTGGCTGATGATGCCGCTAAGCAGGAGAAATTTCTGGAGGGACTAAACGATGATTTGGGACTTCAGTTGACTGTGGCTACCTTTAACAATTATCAAGAGTTGGTTGACAAGGCTCTCATTCTGGAAGGCAAGCAGCAACAGGTGGAGAATCGCAAGAGGAAGTACGGACAGGGAAAGTACAACACTGGTGTTCAGCAGAAGCCCCGCTATACCCCGTACTCCGGAAATAATGGACCAGGATCTGGCAAGTATGGTGGACACACTCACCATAACCATGGAGGACATTCACATCATGGAGGGAATGGACACAACCATAATGGCCATAGGAATGGCAATGGGAACAGAGGAAACAACAATCAGCATCAGTCCAACCCCGCTACACCAGCAAAGAAGGATCTGAGCCACATTACCTGCTTCAAGTGCGGGAAGACCGGACACTACGCCACCGAGTGTCCCGAGGCGAAGAATGGGAATGGAAATGGAAGCTCTGGAAAGAAGCCCAATCCTTTCACCAGAGGTCAGGTGAACCATGTCAATGTGGAGGAAGTTTATGACCAGCCTGACGCCGTTGTTGGTAAGTTCTTGATTAATTCATTTACAGCCCTTGTTCTTTTTGACACTGGTGCATCACATTCATTCATATCAAGGGGGTTTGTGGATAAGTTTAAGTTTCCGACCATAGCCCTTAAAACACCAATGTTAGTGAGTTCCCCAGGAGCAGAGCATATGGCTAGTCGGGGATGTTTTCAGTTGCCATTGACCATAGGGAGACACGTTTTCCCTACAGACCTCATCATCCTAGAATCACAAGGATTGGACGTAATTCTAGGTATGGACTGGCTATCCAAGTATGAAGGGAATATTGATTGTGCCCGTAAGTCGATTTTTCTCACCACCCCAGAGGGAAACCGGATCAAGTATGTGTCGAGGCATACGCCAAGGAGGACTCAAGTGAATTCTCTTTCGGGAGTTGTTCAGGAGGAAGTACCGGTTGTGAAGGATTATCCCGATGTATTCCCCGAGGAATTGCCCGGCATGCCACCGGATCGGGACATAGAGTTTTTGATTGAATTGTTACCAGGCACCGGACCAATATCCAAGAGACCGTACCGGATGCCCGCAAATGATCTGGAGGAAATTAAGAAGCAAATTAAGGAATTATTGGAGAAAGGTTATATTCGACCGAGTTCATCACCTTGGGGAGCCCCAGTGCTTCTAGTTGAGAAGAAGGATGGAACCATGAGAATGGTTGTAGATTATCGTGCACTAAACTAAGTGACGATCATGAACAAGTACCCTCTGCCAATGATCAATGATTTGTTTGACCAGCTACAAGGAGCAAAAGTTTTCTCTAAGATCGATCTTCGATCAGGATATCACTAGCTGAAGATTCGAGAACAGGATATACCCAAGACAGCCTTTACCACGAGATATGGGCTTTATGAGTATACGGTCATGTCTTTTGGTTTGACTAATGCCCCTGCCTATTTCATGAGCATGATGAATAAGGTATTCATGGAGTTCTTGGATAAGTTTGTTGTGGTATTCATTGATGACATATTGATTTACTCGAAGAATGAAGAAGAACACAAGGAACATTTGCGCTTGGTTCTTGAGAAGCTCAAGGAACATCAGTTATACGCAAAGTTCAGCAAGTGCGAATTCTGGTTGAAGGAATTTGGATTTCTCGGACATGTTATATCAGGAGAAGGGATAGCAGTAGACCCCTCAAAGGTTGAAGCCGTCACCGAATGGAAGGCACCCACCTCAGTCGGAGAGATTCGCAGTTTTCTTGGACTCGCAGGATATTACCAGAGATTTATTGAGAATTTCTCCAAGATCGCGAAGCCCATGACAGAGTTATTGAAGAAAGACACCAAGTTTAATTGGACCGAGGAATGTGAGGCTAGTTTCCAGGAGCTGAAGAAACGT
Source organism: Triticum urartu (assembly GCF_003073215.2). Taxonomy (NCBI): domain Eukaryota; kingdom Viridiplantae; phylum Streptophyta; class Magnoliopsida; order Poales; family Poaceae; genus Triticum; species Triticum urartu. The sequence goes on from NC_053028.1 coordinate 290,501,059, forward strand.
TTGGTCACAGCCCCAGTGCTAATTCTTCTGAATATACGCAAGGATTTCCAAGTATATTGCGACGCTTCCCGTCAGGGACTTGGAGGTGTTCTTATGCAAGAAGGAAGAGTTGTTTCATATGCCTCACGTCAGCTTCGACCTCATGAGCGGAATTATGCCACACATGATTTGGAGTTAGCAGCCGCAGTGCACGCACTCAAGACCTGGAGACATTTTCTTATCGGAAATCGTTGTGATGTTTACACGGATCATAAGAGTTTGAAATACATCTTCACGCAGAAGGAGTTGAACCTCAGGCAAAGAAGATGGTTGGATCTCATAAAGGATTATGACATGAAATTGCACTATCACCCAGGAAAGGCCAATGTTGTGGCAGATGCATTGAGCCGCAAGAGATATGTTAATACCCTCACAGCAGGAGGATTACCTCAGGAGTTAATTGACGATCTCAGAGATCTTCGATTGGAGATAGTACCACGAGGTTTTGTTGCCACAATGGATATTCAATCCACTTTGTTGGGAAAGATCCGAGAAGCCCAGAAGTTAGACAAAGGTATTGCGGAGATAAAGGGAAGGATGAACCAAGGAAAGGCAGAAGGATTTCGTGAGGATGAACATGGAACCTTATGGTTTGAGCAGCGCATTTACGTGCCAAATGACCCAGAGATCAGGAAATTGATTCTTCAGGAGGCTCATGATTCGCCTTATTCAATACACCCGGGCAACACCAAGATGTATTTGGACTTGAAGGAAAGTTTCTGGTGGACAGGTATGAAGAAGGATATTGCCGAGTATGTCGCAGTATGTGACGTATGTCAGAGGGTTAAGGCAGAGCACCAGAAACCAGCAGGATTACTTCAGCCTTTGCCGATACCAGATTGGAAGTGGGACAAGCTTGGCATGGACTTCATTACAGGATTACCCAGGACCCGGTCAGGCTATGATTCTATTTGGGTAGTGGTTGATCGCTTGACTAAGGTAGCTCACTTCATCCCCGTGAAAACCACATATACAAGTGCTAAGTTAGCCAAGATATACATGACCAGGATCGTATGTCTGCATGGAGTTCTGAGGACCATCGTATCAGATAGAGGAACACAATTTACCTCAAAGTTTTGGCATCAATTACATGAAACTTTGGGTACCAGGCTGGAGTTCAGTACAGCTTTTCATCCACAGACGGATGGGCAGACCGAGAGAGTCAATCAGATTCTGGAGGACATGTTGAGAGCTTGTGTGCTACATTATGGATCTAGTTGGGATGATAATTTGCCTTATGCAGAGTTCTCATATAACAACAGCTATCAAGCTAGTTCGAAAATGGCCCCTTTTGAAGCTTTGTACGGAAGGAGGTGTAGAACACCATTGATGTGGGATGAAGTTGGAGACCGTAAATTATTCGGACCAGATTTAATTAGAGATTCAGAGGAGAAAGTCAAGCTAATCCGCGAAAGACTCAAGGTAGCCCAATCCAGACAGAAGAGTTATGCTGATACTAAATGCAAGGAGGTAACCTATGAAGTCAGAGATAGAGCATATCTGCGTGTGTCGCCACTTCGAGGAGTAAAACGATTTGGAGTCAAAGGAAAGTTAGCACCACGATTTGTGGGGCCGTACAGAGTTTTAGAACGCATGGGTGAAGTTGCCTGCAAGTTGGAATTAGCAGAAGCCTTGTCAGGAGTTCATGATGTGTTTCACGTTTCCCAGTTGAAGAAGTGCCATGCGGAGATGGCCGATATTCCTTTGAGAGATACAGTGCCACTGGAGGCCATACAGTTGGATAATGATCTGACCTATGAGGAGAAGCCCGTCAAGATTCTCGAAACTGCAAGCAGGGTTACCCGCAGCAAGGTCATCAAGTTCTGCGAGGTTCAATGGAGTCATCATACCGAAGAAGAAGCCACCTGGGAACGAGAAGAAGATCTCCGACAGGACCACCCACACCTTTTTGCTAGCCAAACTGAATCTCGAGGGCGAGATTCATCTTAAGGGGGGTAGGTTTGTAACATCCCAATTTTCAATTTGGATGTTTATAAATAGATCATTCTATGCATCCATGATTTATGCATTTTTTTCCTCCATTTGTTTTATTTGATTTTTGATCCAAGGAACTTTGAGCAACTCAAGGACCAAAAGAGAGAGTTGGAAGTTTCCCTAAAAACCAATTTCGATTTTTTCAAAGTTGTGAGTTTGAATCAAATTTGGTTTCACAAAAAAATTCATTTCCATTATATCAAAAATAAAATAAAGAGAGAAGATAAAATGACTTCTTCAAAATCGGAAAAGAAAATATTGGAAATTGAATTTGGAACGAAAATATATTTGTTGAGTTTTATTTGCAATTTATTTTATTAGCATAGCATTTTTTTTTGAAAACTTGCATTTTAGGCCAGATAAAAGTTCACTAGGTCATATATAAGACCATATAACTATGTGAATTTTCTTGTATTTTCGTTGTTTCATTGCTTCTGTAAAAAAATGTTAAAAAAACGTGGGCAGCCAAGGCCCAAGGAAGGCCCATGCCCATGCGCTATCTTCTTCTTCCTCTCAACGTACAGAAACATGTACGCACGCACCCAGGCAGCACCCCACCCTAGCGCCCCACCCTCTCCCTTCATCTCCCTTGCTCAACTGACTTCCTGAATGGAATCCCCTCGACTCCCTCTACCGTTTCCACCCCCTAGTGCGCCTCCTAGACAGCCATAATGGCCACCACGAACGCTTCATACTGCAGCCATTAAACACATTAATTCCGGCAACGCCCCGCTCTCCTCTAGCTTCCCCTGACCCTCTATAAAAGCCCAGAGCGTTGCCCCAGTTCCCCACGTCCGAAGCCCCCTATTTTCAAAAGCTATCTCCCTCCCTAACCTCGCCAATTGCTCGCCGGAGTTCGTGGATTCCGGCGGCTTCTCCACAACGCCAGGAGGCGATACTGACCCCGCGGCACCGCTCCTCGGTTCCGCCTTACGTTGCTCTTCACCGTCCCGCACGCGCCCTTCGCCGAAGCACACCGGATCCGCCTTCTTCCTCGTCGCCGGCGACAATTCCGGTGAACACCCAGCCAAATTTCTCTCTTTTTCCAGTATTTTTTTCAATCTCAGATTCTATACCAATTCTTGTTTCTTGTATATCTTTTAGTCTATAGATCCGATTTAGTTGATTATTTTTCCTACTAGTTCATAGAAATCCCATCTATCCAGAGAACCAAACGAAAAATATTTTTGAAAATTTTAAAATTTGAATTCAAACAGATCTGAATTCAAACTTCGTTAGGCCATATCTCGAGTTCCGTAACTCCGTTTTAGGTGATTCTTTTTGCAAATCGAAGCTTGTGTTGTGTACTTTCTGTTAAACCCAAACACACATATTTTTGCTGCTGTAAAAATTACGTTCTGTACAGAAACTTTATTTAGTTGTTTTGGAGTTTTTTGAAGTCTTTCATTTGTTTACTTTTTGGATATTTGCTTGTATCCTTATGTATGTTATTGCTTACTTACGCTAGATCATCCGGAGTGCGAAGCTTGCTACTACGAAACTTTATAGTTCAACGAACGTCAGCAAGGCAAGTTCACACCTTGATCATAATTTTTAATACCTAGTTTTTACTATGCATTAGTTTAACCCTCAAAGATTGCATGAGTAGGATTGGGAACAGGTGGTTACGCTATGTAGTTCATGTGGTAGGAAATTATGACCTTTGGTCACCCCGGGAATATTCGTTATATCATATATTGCTTAGCCATGCTCGTAGACGGGGATTGGTATGTGTGATCCATGCATGTTGCGAGAGTTAATAATTTTGGGATAACCTAAGGTGGCAACTTTAATACACATCTGTGTGGATTGTTTGGGGCACCTGGAGAAACCAGTGCTTGCCCAAGGGGAATCCCGGAGTACCCGTGTGATTACCCTAGGACCGCCACCCAGGCTCAAAGGGATCATAAGATATTTCATGCCTAGAAACTTCCGTGTGCAGCCACAAGCCATTATGGGCTCTGGCATAGTTGAGTAAGTTGTGTGACCTCTTTCCGTGGTAGACTAGCTGATGTAGGGGAAAGTAGGTGTACCGGTCTACCCAGGGTTTGGAGGAAATACTTCAGAAAGACTATGTCTCGATCTTCCGATCATGGAGGTGGTCGAGTCTTGTGGAGAAAAGTGCGCAAACCTCTGCAGAGTGTACAAACTAATCATGATTAGCCGTGTCCCCGGTTACGGACATCTTGAGTATCTAGAAGTGAATTATTGGTTGATCTCATCATTATTTTTAATGAAATTATTGGGTTACTAATAACTTGGGAATTTTTGGGATTGAGTTGGAGGAACCTTCTCAGTAATGGCATTTTAACTTAATAGTAAAAAAAATATTCCTTTGTTGTAGGGTAAAATTGGCTTTATGCAAAAATTAAACTTAGAGCCTCCATCAGCTAAATTTGCATATAAAGATAGTCTTTTCATTTATTATTATTCTATGGTGTGAAATTGCCAGCATATTCCATGTGCTGACCTACACGGCTGCAACGTCTCATGTTGCAGACTTTTCCGACGAAGATTAAAGGTGCGATAGGTCGTTGTTCTGCACTCAGTTTGCCGTGGAGTTGGATGGACTCATTTACCTTTGAAGCTTCCGCAGTTATTTTTATTTAGATGGCCTTTGGCCATATTATTGTAATAAATACTCTTTTAAGAACCTTGATGTAATAAAGTGTGATTGAACTCTGTTATAATTCCTCGAGTACTGTGTGTGTGTCAGCATACCGATCCAGGGATGACACTTAAGCACAGAGACTTCGATCCATTTTGGGTCGGGTCGTTACAAATAGAGACACTCAGCTCTATTTTAGTGGAATTGCACAAAATGATCGGAATGTCGCATGCTCCACACAACTATGTTTTTTCCCAACATGCCTTGTTGATTTAGACAGAGCTGGGGGGAAGTTGCTGCTAATGAAAGCATGGATCAATTTTAATTTAACACCTTCTCACAACTTTGTCTTCAGTTGTGATGTAAATATTAGCTGTGATCAGCTAATCATTGAGATGCATTAGCAAGAAAGTTAATTTTTTATTGTTTCCGAAAGAGCATGGATGGCAAGACACACGAAACAAAAGCTGAAAGCTCAGAGCATTGTGCAATTTCATGTCGCTGGAAAATTATTTGTATAGTATGTCAATTATGTAAACAAATGCTGGAAGCTTGATAGCATTGCCAGAAACCTCTTCAGCATCCGGGTCCATGTGCCATGCACAAAATTATACTTCCTCCATTCCTAAATATTTTTATTTTTTACAAATTTCAAATGGACATATTTTAGAGTGTAGATTCATTTATTTTGCTTCGTATGTAGTCACTCATTGAAATCTCTAGGAATACAAATACTCCGCAGTATATTTAAGAATGGATGGAGTAGTGCACAACCGCATGGGAGACTCAGCCCGGTCGTTGCGCCGCACTAATAGTGAGTAATAAGCAGTCAAATCATAAGCCCCACCTTTCCCACTATAAGTTGCTTGGAAGAAGCAACCATCAATACGCTCTTCTTTGAATCCGCTCATACTACTCCCTCCGTCACTATTTATATAGAGCGCTTAAAAAAACAATCTACGGGACCAAGGCAACTAGCAATCGGCCTGAAAAATAGCATTGGTAGTACATCGAGAGAAAATTGTGGACTTGATACGTCGTCTATTACTAGAGGAAATAATGCGTAAACACATGCATGCAGTGCTTCCACCACGGGTACACACATGCATGCACTTACTCCACTCCGCGTACGCATGTAGTACATTGAGAGAAAATTGTGGACTTGATTGCAGTTACCATGCCCTAATTAATTGAGCATTAAACCAAACGCGTCTAAAGTCTCTCTGGTGATGGAAATGCATGGAGAGAAATGCATCAGAATGAAGCGCGCCCTGTAAACTGTGATGGAGGGAGGAGTAGTATGAAGGTGCAAAACCAAGTACGCGTATGGCCAGTCGGTCAACGCACTTTCTCTTGGCATATCACTGACATGTGGGACCGGAGTGTGAGCAAACCGATCTCTATTGACAGCAAAATGGCCAACCCGCCATTCCTTGAGAGAGACGAGGAGCGAGAACACACATACTGGCTCGCACGGAGGCCAAGATATATTCGAGCATGGTTGATCGATATCATCATTACATGTTCAATGTTTTTTAATACTACTATTGGGCTGCCGTTTTCCGCACTTCTCCCGAATAAATGTGTACTTTATCAGAGATTAAAATAAAATAAGAATACAGACGCTCCACCATGCGGTTCTAGTAGTAGTACTACTCGTACTACTAAACCTTGTGCTTGGCTCTTCGCCTCTTCATGAAGTCGAACAATGATGGTACTACAGTGTATGCCTCTGGCAATCTGACACCGAATGAACTGCTACATGTCCACCGCCTGGGCGAGGGTAGGTTGCATTAGTCAAAAGATTCTCCTCGTCCTACGAGCCACCAGGCTTGAGGTAGACGGAGTGGGTATAAGCGAGCTTCACCTTGTCCTGCAAACTTCTCCTCATTCTGCAAGTTGAGGGGACACACCAAAAAGCAGTGCTAGTCCATACTCCCTCCTTTCCGGTTAATATGGCTTAATCTTTTTTGTGGGGAAATAAGAGAGCTTTATTCATATATAAGCATTCTTAGGATGATCAACCAAGAGACTGGTCACTAGGAAGGGAGGTACCCCGCAAAAAAGAAGGAAGCGAGGTGTTTCATCAAGCCAGCTCTCGATCACATTCAAAGTGCAGCAAGCACAGTTCGCACAAAGATGCGCCGCAAGGTTTGCTGACCTGTTTACATGCTGAATAATAAAAAAAGAGAAAATATTACCGAGCGCTCCTATTTGTAACAAGATATGAGCCAGAATTAAGCGAGAATTGTGGCGAGTGTTCCATGCAATTAACTTCCATTATCACATGCGAGAACTCTCGAAGAGAACCAAATGTGTTGAAGATTGCTTTATCACATTTTAAAATAAAATAAGAGTGCAGACGCTCCTCCATCCGGTTCCTATAGTAGTAGTACATACCTCTATAGTAGTAGTACTAGTACTACTAAACACTGTTCGCCTCTTCGGGAAGTCGAACAATAATGGTACTAGTACAGTGTATGCTTCTGGCAATCTGACAGCGAATTAACTGTTGCACGTCCACCGCCTGAGCGAGGGAGAGCTTGCATTAGTCAAAAGTTTCTCCTTGTCATGTGAGCCACCGCGCGCAAGCTTCTCTCGTCCTGCAAGCTTCTCCTCGTTCGGCAAGTTGATGGGACACAACAAAGTAATGCTAGTCCATACTGCCTCCTTTCCAGTTAATATGGCTTAATTTCAAACAAGATAAATACACTGTCTGTCACTGTATATTATTAAAATACGGTTAATGGACTTCATAATATGCTCATTGCGTCAATATATACATTTTCCGGTGTTTATACGGTCACTAGCTCACCCTGGCTGAGTATGTGTGTTAATGCATGCGTAGGTTGAGCACCTAAGCGTGACCGTGTGTGTTCCGTCATGTGCTTGGACATGCATGCATTAGGGCGTCACACGCATTTTTGCGTCCATGTCTACATGTGACTGTTGCATGCATGCATGAGGTTGTAGTCCCTCACATTCACATGTTCATACGTCAATACTTTGTCAAAACATTGCATGCAAGGTTTAATCATTCGTTGTTCATGCAAGCATTCCCGATATTAATACGTTGGTAAAGAAAATTACTTGAGGAAAACAAGCCCATGAATTGAGTACAAAGGGGACCAATAAGCCAGGACGGAGGGAGTACCAGTAGTGAACCGGAAGGAGGGAGCAGGTACTAGTAGTACAACATGTTGTAACAAAATTCCTCTATGCGCACCCTGTCTACGTGTCATGCAAGAAAATAGAGATAAGTACAAGTGAGACTCAGGAACGGACATACACGTAGGGGGAGTACATGTAGGGGCCACTAAGGAGCAGTCAAATCACACAGTAAGTTAGTCAGAAGAAGCAACCATCATTTCACTCTTCAATGACACGTACGCAATATAAAATGGTTGATATGGAGAGAAAAAGAAAACCACTATATATACACTAGCGGGAGCCTAAGCTACAAGCCTTCTTGCTTGGGTTGCTCTCTTCACAAGCATAGAACGACGGTGGCCACACCGCTGGTCACAGATCCAGCCTGATCCCGCCGCTGGGGGAAGGGAACGATGTTCTGCGTAGACACGGTCGACATCGGCAAGGGAGAAAACCCACAGTCGGTGTGTCCCAATCGGGGGTCCCCGCGGCATGGACTGATGCCGCCTCCCAACCGCCCTTCTAGCTACAGCCTGACGTCCTAGGTACACCTTCCTTTTGGAGCCGGCTTGCTCCACTGCCACAGCTCCCCATGTAGCTCCATCTCCATGTCGATATTTCTCTACTTCTACCGGCTTCTATTTGTGATTACTCTATGTCTCATGAACTAGTGCCAGTACTATTAGTGTAATCACACTTCTTTAATATCTTTGCCATCAGGGATGCTCAGCTCGATTTTAGTGGAACTGCACAAAAGCGTCGTATGATCCGAGGGTGCCAGCCATCTTTCCTTCGACAGGTTCTACCTAGCCAGGAAATTAAATCATGTTTAGGGTTTAGGGTTTAAGTCGTAGTGACCCCATTAGTAGTTTTTCTTTTGTACACACTCTCACAACTTTTGTCTTTAGTTGTGAAGTAAATATTGGCTATGATCTGTGAATCATTGAGATGCATCAGCATGCGTGTTAGTTTTCCTTTGTATTTGATGGAATGTTGTAACGGGGCAACCTTGGAGTAGGAATGAAAATGGAGTGGAAAGTTTCTATTTTTCCAGAGAAAAAATGGAAACAGAGAGAAACCAATGTTTGTTTCATTGGATCCCGCCATCGAACAAAACCAATGTTTAAATCCCGTCTATCGCGTTCGTGTCTCACCCTCCTCCACAGCTCCACCCCACACGGTCGCTCGGCATGCCACTCACCGCAAACCGAGTATACGATAACTTTCCCGCCTGCTTGTCAATGGATTGTGCCATGGATTACTAGCACTACTGGAAGAGATTGACGAGTTGGGGGAGGACAACTAGCTGTAGCATGGACTCCCAAGAACTTTTTACATGCATGTTGTGGCCGGCTATTGCGACCTTTGAACACGGAGCAGTCGCGTGCACCGGGAAGCAGCGCAGGCGACGCTCTCTTGGTCGATGCGCCGCTTCAATGCCAGCGCCAGTGAGAGGTCACGTCCACTCTGGCCGGGCATGAATGTGGCACTGACAGTTTCGGGCGGGAAGCACGCGCGGGTGATGAAGAGGGTTTGGGTTGGTCAGGAGCGGGCGTGGCAGCAGTCCGGACACCTGCAAACAAGAGATGTTTTACGTTAATATTGCTGCGTATATAATTAACAGCGTAAATAATGTGCCAGTTGGACAAATATGATTGGAGATGGAGATGGAATTTTACGTAAACACAGATATGCATGTCTATGTCTATGTGTGTGTGTGCGACGACTCTCGCGACCTAGAAGTGTGGCGTGTTTTTGATCGAGTTTTCTTTCTTGGTACGTTAAAAAATTGTCCGCCAGTTTTCGTTTCTTTTTTCCGGGAACGCGCGTATTCTATTTAAAACCACTGCTATGGAGAGATTTTTTACTCCATTGTATATATAGCCTCTTGTTTGACAGGGTTTCTCGCGTCTCGCTCTCTCACCCTCTCCATATCAAAACAAGATGACAGTGTCCACTCTATCTCTCTCCTCACTGGTGGTCACAGATCTAGCCGAATCCTATCCGCTGCGGGAGGTGAGGAGGTGCAGCATTGACATTGTTGTCGTCGGCGATGGAGGAAGCCGATGCGCACCGTCCTCTCAGAGTCGGCGCTGGCATGGACGAAGGTCCTCCGCGCCCTTGTTCGTTGCTGTCGTGTGGGAAGATCCCGCCCGCCTGCCTAAGCGACATCTCGCCCACCGGAGGTATAACTTCTTGTACTGGTCCAGCTCCCCAACTCACTGCATGCGGGTTTTCTTCTATGCAACTACTCCCCAACTCCCCATGTATAGTAGCTAGGGTTCGTCGGTTGGTACAACATCACCAACTATTATAGAGAAATGCCACTCAAAAAGTTGTCCTGGTTTATGCCTCGGTGGAGGTATACATGTTGTTTCGAAAAACAGTACATGGTTGTTGTGCGGTCATTGTCCATATGCTCCTATTGTTGCTGCTAATCTAATACTATCACTGGTTAAATGAAGAAATGTTTTTTTTCTAAGGTATCCTGGTTTTGTTCCCATCAAGATAATCATGATGGTTCTGTTTGTTGGTGTACTTTTCATTAATTCTTATTGACAATTGAGATGTCGCTGTTAATCTTGTACCATTGCCAAAACAAAGTAACAACACTATATCCCTTTTTTATATTTTTGCAAACAGCAATGCGTATCTCCATACCCGGGCATGTCTTCCTCAATTTTAGTGGAACTACACAAAATTGGATGGCCATTGTTGTTCCGCCTCACTGTCCATTTCCACATGGTTCTTCCTTCCTCGAGCTTGATTACTGAGAAGAAACAGACCACAATAAGGATTTGTCGAACTCCATAGGTGTCTCACCCAAACTTGATGCCAAATGGATGATGCATCACCACGATGACCTATCGATGCTCATGGTTGTGCCTCATGGTTGCATCGGCTGGTGAAGCTGATCGATTTTCAATGAAAAAGAAGCTATCTTCCATCAGTGCTCTTTGCTTGTTACCCACAAAGATGATATGCTTCATCAGTTCACCTTGGTTGCGTTGGAGACGCAGTCGTCTTTCACGTTGGTGCAATTTTATCACACATTTGGCTATGAACCAAATGTTTCCTCGAAGAAAGATCGACGTTGGTACTAAGAGCATAAGTTTTGTATTGATTTCTAAGCCTTTTCACAACTTTGTCTTCAGCTCCCCTGTAATTTTATTTATCCAGCTATTAACTAAATATGTGGTCAGACTTTGATTAAAAAAATGGCGTGGTCTAAAAACCCGGATGGACGTAGTAGCCCTCCATTTTTATTTACTCTGCATATTAGATTTGACTGAAGTCAAACTTTGTATAGTTTGACCAAGTTTAGGCCGAACACTACAAATCATAATTATTGAGAGGGAAAACTATACATACTCTCAAACCTTTCTGATAATTGAAATTAAAATTCTTCATTTGTACACACTCTCACATGTTTTCGATAATTTGGCGCATGTGTGGTTGTTCACTTAAGGGAGGGTAGTGTACTGCACGTGAAGGACAGGAAGTGTGACCAGGACGCGTGGATCATTAGTTCATCAGAAGTAGTAGTTTTCTTCACTGGTACGTTAAATAAAGAGTTTCGTTTCGTACTTACACAATTTAAAATGATTGTTATGGAGAGAATAAGAAAACCACTACACTATATATTAGAGTATACACGAGTACTATATGGACGTAGTTTCATTGACATAGTGCACCTGCCTTTGGGTGTATGACAGGCGGGCCCAACATGTGGCTGGCCCACATGTCATACAGCCAAAGGCAGGTGCAGTTAAGGCACCAGAGCTCAGTCTATACTATATATGTAGTACTATATAAGCTGGAGCCTCAGCGCGTGTTCGCTAGGGTTTGCACTCTCCACACTCTCGCCGCACTACATATATATACCCGCTGGAGGCTTAGCGTTCCTTTGCTAGGGTTTGCTATATTCACAGTCTCTCACCCTCTTCACCAGATCTAAACAAGACCGCGTTGACATCTCACTCTCCCCCCCCCTCACAGTTGGTGAAGGAGTCGTCCGGATCCCGTTGCACTGGGGCAGGGAAGAGGTGAAGCGTTCACTCTATCGCCTTCAATGAGGGAGGCAATCCACTATCGGCTGCGATGTTCTCTTTCACCCAGCACCTGTGCGAGAGGGCCACCCGCCCCTTCTTCCTCACTGTCGTACGTAGTGTGTGCAGATCCAGCTTCCCGCCGCACGCCTAGCCACATCCTGACAAGCCTAAGGTATAAGTTTCTTTGAAACCGTCATTGCTCTAGCTGCATGCAGATCTTTTTCGATTTTGTAGTCAAATCTAGGTCTTGGTTCAAAGAGGAAAGAAGGGTGCGGTGGGGTGGAGCATGAATCTAGGACGTGGTTCAATGAGGAAAGGAGGGAGGGAAAGTAGTATAGATTGGCTATCCAATCGCTTTGTTGGTCTAAGGTAAAAAGGGGGTAACCCAGTACACACATATGTAAGGAACCGATCTCTTTGTTGAGAAAGGAAAGAAACTAGGGGGTCGGGTAGTTTGTGTAGGACTAGATTTGCCGCCCTCACATAGGAAAAAGGTTCAAAGAGAACAAATATGGGACCAACGCAGATTTGCTGCTTGGCAACATACTCTGCATCACCCATTTATACGTGTGGACGCACATGGTGCTGGCATGTCCGATGTCCCATACAACTATTTTGATGTTGTTAATATAAGAATGCCGCTGGAAAATTGAAGCAATGCCACTGTTAAAAGTAAATCACATTTTGAACAAATGTTGTTTTAAGAGAATGTCTCTGTTAATATGAATCAATGCAGCCATTTTAGAAATGCTACTGTCCTACTTTGTTTTCCATCAAGATAAGTTAGATGCTTCTTTTTGTTGCTGTTTGTTTCATCCTCCTTTATTAGCCAGTAATTGTTTCCTTTTTTGCCTCTGTTAAAACAGGGATATCTATTCAACTTGTTGCTATAGCAAACTTAAATGTCACACCGGCAACTTTGCTTGATTTCAGTGCAACTGCACAAAACGAGATTGGCTTTCCTATTCGTGTTGATAGATTCGTATTTGATCTTGTTCGTCTCATGAAATGTCAGTACATGCCTTCATCCACATGATTGTGTAGTGTGCTTTGAGATGCTATGCTACTTGTATTGGTACTGTTTTGAATAAATGTTGAATTGAAGCTATTGTATTGCTGTCTTTTCCCATTAAGTAGTGAACAAAAATGGGACCACCCCAGACATGATGCTTGTTGCTTTGTTACAACAAACTCTGCATCACCCCCTTTATAAGTAGATGGAAGCACATGGTGTTGTTGCGCCCACTCTCCGTGGAACTGTTTATGCTTTTTGTTAATCTAATGCCGCTGGTAAAATTAAGCAATGCCACTCTCAGAATTAACTACTGAATCTTAGTTCAAAACTGCAACACTTGTTAGGGATTGGCGGGACTACCATTTTTGTGGCCGCATGTTTCATCCTCCTTTATTGTCCACTAATTGATTCCTTTTTGCCTCTGTTAAAATAGTGATATCTATTCAACTTGTTGCTATTGCGACATTTTGCTTCGCTACGTGAAACACATTTGTTTTAGGAGTGTTTTGAGAAGTTCAACTTGAATGTCACACCGACGACTTTGCTTAATTTTGGTGGAACTACACAAAAGGAGATCGGATTTCCATATATGTGTTGGGATTTGTTTCAAGTACTCCTCACGAGTTGTTTCAAATCTTGGTCAAGAAAGGTCAGTACCGACTTTCATCCACATGATGTTGCAGTGTGCTTTGAGATGTTGTGCTACTTGTATTGGTACTGTTTTGGATAAATGTTGAATTGAAGCTATTGAACTGTTGTCTTTTACCATTAAGTGAGCAAAAATTGTTCCAACCCGCTTGTTTCTTTATTACAACAAAACTCTTAGTCACCCCATTTATAAGTAGATGGAAGCACATGTTGTTGTTGCGCCCACTCTCCCCTGGAACTGTTTATGATTTTTCTTAATCTAATGACGTTGGTAAAATTAAGCAATGCCACTCTCAGAATTAACTACTAAATCTTAGTTCAAAACTGCAACACTTGTTAGGGATTGGCGGGATTACCATTTTTGTGGCCGCATGTTTCATCCTCCTTTATTAGCCAGTAATTGATTCCTTTTTTTGCCTCTATTAAAATAGGGATATCTATTCAACCTGTCGCTATTGCGACATTTTGCTTGGCTACGCAAAACACTTTTGTTTTAAGAGTGTTTTGTGCAATTCAATTTGAATGTCACACCGGCGACTTTGCTTAATTTTGGTGGAACTGCACAAAAGGGGACCGGATTTCCTTATATGTGTTGAGATCCCTTTCAGGTCTTCCTCGCGAGTTGTTTCAAATCTTGGTATTGAAAGGTCAGTACCGACTTTCATCCACATGATGTTGTAGTGTGCTTTGAGATGTTCTGCTACATGTATTGGTACTGTTTTGGATAAATGTTGAATTGAAGCTATTGAACTGTTGTCTTTTACCATTAAGTGGGCAAAAATTGTTCCAACCCAGACATGAGGCTTGTTTCTTTGTTACATCAAAACTCTGCATCACCCCCTTTATAAGTAGATGGAAGCACATGGTGTTGTTGCGCCCACTCCCCTGGAACTGTTTATGCTTTTTGTTAATCTAATGCTGCTAGTAAAATTAAGCAATGCCACTCTCAGAATTAACAACTGAATCTTAGTTCAAAACTGCAACACTTGTTAGGGATCGGCGGGAGTACCATTTCTGTAAGGGACCGGCCGGAGTACATGTTTAAGAAATGTATTGTTCAGATAATGTCTCTGTTATTATATATCAGTTAAAGTGTTTTACAAATGGTACTACATGTTTAACCAAGGTATTGTTAATATAATGTCTCCGTTAAAATGAATCAGTCACATTGTTTTAGGAATGGTACTTTTTTGCTTTGTCGTTCTTTATACATGTCGAAACAAGGCATTGTTAAGATAATGTCTCAGTTAATATGAATGAATCACACTGATTGAGAATTTCTACTCTCCCACTTTGTTTCATATTAAGATAAGGTAGATCAGTAGATGTTTTTCTTCTGAGAGTACAAGTCATCAACCGTTATTTCTCAGTAATTGTTTCCCTTATACCTATTGTTGCTTACAGGGATATCAAAATTAAAGCTCGGTTTTATTTCGACTTTGATTTTAGTTGAACTGCACAAAAGGAGCCAATGTGTCTAAGGCAAACTGCTGCATTAGTGGGTCCAGTTGGTCTTACCACTTTGCAGAAATTAGCAATCACTGTTTGCGCTACATTACAGACGGAACGATCGAGAAGCTTTGCAGAGTATTAGTAGACGCTGGTGACATGACTAGTCTGCAGAGAGCATGGGCAACTCAACAACACGTGGAGTGCAAAATTCACTCCACAAGGAAAGGTATGACCAAGTCAGTTGCCGACGCATCTATAAGAAACGAGGTCAGTATCGGCCTTCATCCACATGATTGTGCTTTGTTATGTTGTGCTACTTATATTGTTATATTGTTTTGAATAAATGTTTAATTCAAGCTATTGTATTGCTATCTTTTCTTGTTAAAGATAATGAAGATGATTATAGTTGTAAGCGTATGTTTAATCAACTAGTACCACTATTATATTCATCACGCTTTTTCTGTATTTATGCAGACAGGGATGCTGAGCTTGATTTTAGTGGAACTGCACAAAATGTTCAGATAGTTCGTGTCCTCCATAGTACTTCATCATGAATAATACATCAAATGGTTCTCTAATCATTCGTCGTCACCTTGAGCCACCAGACTATCTGTTTGAATGGAGCTGCCAACGTCGGCCATTAAGAAGGGTAAGAAGAAAGACAAAAAGAGCTATGGCTGCTTTACTTGTGGTTCGGAGGAACACTGGGCAAACAAGTGCCCAAACAAGTACAAGAAGCTAGGACAGGACTCCAAGTCTGTCAATGTCACTCTAAGCAACAATGATGGGGCATCTAGGTATGGTAATCTGTTTACCGTACTTTTAGTTTGTTAGTCCACCGATTGGTGGGTTGACACTGGGGCCCATATTCATGTGTGTGTTGATGTTTCTTTGTTTTCTCGCAAGCATATAAATACGAAATCCACAGGGATGCTCAGCTTGATTTTACTGGAATTGCACAAAATGTTCAGATGGTTCGTGTCCTCCATAATACTTCATCATGCACAATACATCGAATGGTTCTCTAATCATTCGTCGTCTCCTTGAGCCACCGGACTATCAGATGACAAACTGATGACAAACCCTGCCAGTTCCACAATTATAGGCATTACATATTTTGAATGGGAAAAGCTTGTCAAAGTTTAATCATTGATGTTAGCAAGAATACATTAGTTTAATATATTGCAATTGGAAAACCTTGTCAATTTTTGCTCATTGATGTTAGCCAGAAGACATGCATTTGATATTTTTTGAGTGGGACGCCCTTTGTTGTGACCAACATCGATCGTTTTTTCCTATTCCTGTCTTCAGTTCAAAAGTAAATATTTACTCTACTAAGATGCATAGTCACATGAATGTTGACTTATGTAAGGTATTTTAAGAGTTTGTTCTAAATGTTTTCTATGTAATGCCAGGCCTTGTGAGTTTGATTGCAAAGTTGAGCTTGGAATGTTGTGGCATGCGGCATCACGAGCTGTTCCCCGTGCTACCTGAGAATAATGCTTCATATTGTTTTGCATGTTGATCTAATGCCTGTGATTTGCATGTTAAGAAGATCATCCTCTTTTGTTGTTTTTGTGCTTAAGAAGTTCATTGTCCTATGTTTCATTCATAGCCTATACGACAACTCAAGTAGGTTAGAGGTGAAACCATATGATCTTCTAACCAACTCATCGTCTTAGGCCGTGATTGGATCGTCATTTTCCAACCAATTCCGCTTGTAAAATTGACGCTTGTAAATAAAAGCAGATGGTCTTGGGCGAAGCGCTTGGTTGGACGATTTTGACTGGTAAAATATACACTGGTCTCTCAAATTACACGCGTAACTCGCCAGTTTTCATTACAGACCTCGGGCCCTCGGTTTCATTATGCCTGTATTTTACGCGTTGTTTCTGATGACGAGTAAATTACACTTGTATCTTGATACAAGTGTGAAATAAACCAGAGCTCCCAAGCGCGGCCTTACCGTTTCATGCCGTCTCGGTCTCTCGAAGGTGCTCATAGGTGTTCGATGACCCTGGCTTCCTGAATGAGCAGCGGACGCTGTATCATACCATTCGTAGGCCCGCGAGGCCCTCTTCGTCGTCCTTCGAGTTGTTGCACTCGCCGTGGCGCCGAGCATTGTCCACATGGTCAACGAACATGAGGATTCAGGAGATGACTTTATTTTGACTG
Organism: Triticum urartu; assembly: GCF_003073215.2. Classification (NCBI taxonomy): domain Eukaryota; kingdom Viridiplantae; phylum Streptophyta; class Magnoliopsida; order Poales; family Poaceae; genus Triticum; species Triticum urartu. The sequence continues at coordinate 290,518,193 of NC_053028.1, forward strand.
GATGACAGTAGGGACTCACTAGGGTCATAGACGTACGTACGCAAGTTCCTCCTTATTATATACGACAATAATTTTTTTGCTTCCTCCTGGTTTCCTAACATCGCGGTCCCACACCATCGTCAAACTATATAGTCAATAAACGAGAGAATTGCACAAGGAGCGGCCGACAGTTGGGACCCAGCAGCTCGAGCAATATTTTTTTAGGTATAAGCAGAGTTTTTCTTGAGCATGTTTTTGTTGTTGTTCAGAGGAGCAGGGTATCAACTCGGTGGGCTGTGGCCCGTCTAGCCCAGGCTATTATTTTATGTCGACCAAATATCCAATCCAGATATTATTTTTCAAGGTGAAAATGGCTAGCCTAGCTATACTTTTTTTGCGGAATACCCAACCCAGGTCAACTTGTTATTCTCCGCCCCGCTGGTTTATAAATCTTTCCTATTAGGCATAACAAGAAAATGGGCTTTAAGAAATAATAAATGGGATGTAATTGTAAAAACAGGGCTGTAAATATACAAAAACACACCAAGCAGGTAATTAGCTTCAAAAATATTATTGCTTGAATATGGAAATTTTCATTTCATTACTTATTACGCGCGCAGTATTTTTTTAGTTTTTTACCTAATACAAATTCATTTTGAAATTATATTTAATCTGACTCGAAATTTTGGGATTTTTTTCCGGATCCCATCAAAATGTGGGATTTTTGGTTGAATTCTTTTTTGAGAGGGTTTTTTAAATTATTAATTGTTGTCCTGGCTAGAAAATGGATTGTAATTTTAACAGAATGGGTTGTAGTAAATTCCATTAGAATTCAAAAATGGGCTATACAGTATTGCAAATTGCAAATGGGCTATATGTTCTCTGCCACAAATGTGATGCTCACTTGTGGGCCTACTATTTTTTTAGAATTATAGTCAGTGACGTGTACGGAAGGCTTGTGGGCCTACTAAGGCGTACGGAAGGCTTTGTAAACTTATAGTCAAGACACGATTCTAGTAGCAGTGTCTGTTGGATGTCCATCCAACAGCTGTAGTGCTTCTTCAATCTCGAATATTCTTGCTCCAGCCGCCCAAATCACCGTCGGCCGTACCGCCTGCTACCGCCTCCCGTGGCCGGCTGTGCGGCCGCGCAGGCTTCACCGGCACACTCTACTCCCAAACACCGTCCAGGCCATTCATCTACTCACCAACACCACATGTCCTTCACCGGCGACGGCATCCTCACACCGCAGCCGAACCAGTGAACCCTCATACTCCCCTCCTCGTGGGCACCCACTGCTGTGTCTTCGCCGGCTCCAGGTCGTTCCCTTCATATACTCGCCATCATTCACTGCGTTGGTTCTCTCGACGCAGCATGGTCAACTTTGTCAACAAACGACAGCCATCGGAGACAGAGATCCAGTGCCTTGCCCACAGCAAGGCACGGCGTAATTGGCGGCCAGCCAGTCGTTGGATCAGGCGGGGGGGGGGGGATCAGATGAGGCATGTACGTGGATTGGCTGACAGTAGGGACGCACATGGCCCATGGCCGCACGCAGCAAGTGCCCCCGCATTATGCGAAAACAAATAATTTCTCCCCCTGATAGGTTTGACCCACCAGCTACATCTTCGCACGCAAAGAAGTGCTTCCTTTATTACACAGAAATAAAAAGTTTCCTCTCCGTGACAGCTGGGGCCCACCAGCTTTATTATGATCCTTTTCGTGAAAATACGGATTGTATCGAAGATCCTAAATTGTTTTCTTTTTATTCTAACTCAAAAAAGAAGAAATAAAAAAACCAGAAAACATTTTCGCATGCAAGGAAGTGCCACATTATTACGCAAAAAAATTGATTTCCCCTGCTAGTTGGGACCCACCAGATTTGTAGGCTGACTTGTGGGCCTACTAAGTTAACGCGTATGCGGGGCTTTGTCAACTTAGTCAATAAACAATTCTAGCTGCACTGACTGTTCGATGTTAATCCAATGGCCAAGCTGCGTCTTCAACCTCTGGTCCTGTTGCTCCAGCCGCCCAAACCTGCGCCCACCGTACCACCTGCTCTAGCCTCCCGTGGCCGGCTGTGCTGCCGCGCGGGCCTCACCACCCGACCATACTACTGGCCAGGCCTTCCCTCTACTCACCCACACCCCCTGTTATTCTCCAGAGACGGCAGCCTCAAACCGCAACCGAAGCACTCAACCCTCGTACTCTCCTCCGCGTGGGCATCCACTGCTGCGTATTCCCTGGCTCCGGGTCGTTCCCTTCCTAGGTCGTGCCGTCGTCCACCACCTTGGTGCTCTCAGGCGGTACGACATCATCAAAGAGGTCAATGAACGACAGCCATCCGAAGAGGACTATAAGTGCAGAGGCTGACCGCTGGGTCCATGGTCGCACGCAAGGAAGTGCCTCCTTATTACGCGCAAAACAATGATTCCTCCACCTGACACCTTAGACCTATCGGAAGGGCCTCTGTATTTCATGAAAAAAATGTTTCCCCCTGATAGCTGGGACCCACCGGCTTTATCTTCGCGTGAAAGGAATTGCCTTCTTACCCCTTGACAGCTGGGACCCACCAGGTTGAAGCGAAGGTAGCGTTATCTGTCTGGCCGCGAATGTTTACGTACATAGCGGTTGATCGGTGTCTCTGCAGCAACGTACCATGTCCGAGTAAGGAGCGACACGTGTTGAAGTAGAGGCGCCAACGTAGCATGTCATGCAGTCCCATCTATATCATGTACACGTATGTACGACCACGCTGCAAGATAGTAAATACAGCTACGTGCGTACATACGGGCGGGGTCTCTAATGCGTACAACAACTAATCCTGTTCATCGGAAGCCAACCGTCTGGGTCGGAACGGATAAACTGCGTCATGTTCATGGGGAGGCAACTAAATGCGTCATGTTCATCGGGAGGCAACGGAATACATCGTGTTCATCGGGAGCCAACCGGCTTGGACGGAACAGCCGAAACAAGGTCTGGTGTACCGCAGAATGGAGGAAGCGGGCCTTATGTTCGACCGCGTACGGTCGAAACGGGGTCCTGTTCATCGATAAGGGTCTGGCGTACCGCAAAACGGAGGAAACAGACTTGTGTTCGACCGCGCACGATTGAAACGAGGTCCTGTTGATCGGGAGGGGTGTGGCGTACCGCAAAACGGAGGAAACGGACTAGTGTTGGAGCGCCTACGGTTGAAACGGGGTCCTATTGATTGGTAGGGGTGTGGCGTACCGCAAAACGGGACTACACGGGCTACTGTTCATCTCCACCGTCGACCTCCTCCAGCCTCCACGGGCTACTGTTCATCCACCGTCGACCTCCTCCAGCCTCCACCTGTGATTGTTCATCCACAGGCTCCTATTCATCCAGCCTCCACCGCTCCTCCACCGGCTACTGTTCAACCAACCCTCTCCATGGGGTCCTGTTCAACCACCCCTCCATGGGCTACTGTTCATCCAACCCTCCACCGGCTAATGTTCAACCAGCCCTCCACGGGGTCTTGTTCATTCAGCCTCCACGGGGTCCTGTTCATCCACCCCCAACTGGCTTGATCGGGGTCCTGTTCATCCAGCGGCAACGACCTCTACTACCATGGGGTCCTATTCATCCACCCCCCATCGAGAACTTTTCATCCAACCCCCCAACAACACTCACTGTTCATCAAGAGGCGGCATCGATCGGCTTTAGTTAGCAGCAGTAGCGAAGGAATCACTCAGGTTCAGTTAATAGCAAGGGATCGATCGGGGTTTAGTAACGTAGCTAGTGCAATCGCTCGGGTTCAGTTAGAGCCCAACGCCTCGCTAGGGTTCAGTTAGAGCGCAACACCTCGCACACACACGCGTACGTGTATGAGAGAAACGCGCAAACCTCCATGCATCGCTCGGCCCCGACCACCCACCGTAACCGGGAACTCCCCGATATTTTCCTCGCCCTCGCTTCTACCACGGTTTTTTTGGTCATGGATGGCCAAAGAATGTCATGCAGCTGCCTCTCCGGCCCGCCCAGGATGAAAAGCCTATTTTCTGTCGTGATTTTTTGTCATATAAGTAGGAGCCCACCACATCTATGATGATACCGGGTTTTGTCACAATTATTGTCATAGAAGTGTCATAAGCATGACAGAAAACAATTCCGTTCGGCCCAAAATGTCACGGATGTGTCTTTTTTGTAGTGTTATTATTCATGCTAGAATTGTATTAATAGGGAACTTAAATACATGTGTGGATACATAAACAAAATACCGTGTCCCTAGTGAGCCTCTACTAGACTAGCTCATTGATCAAATAGGGTTAAGGTTTCCTAACCATAGACATGTGTTGTCATTGACAACGGGATCACATCATTAGGAGAATGATGTGATGGACAAGACCCATCCATTAGCTTACCATATGATCGTTCAGTTTATTGCTATTGCTTTCTTAATGTCAAATACATATTCCTTCGACTATGAGATCATGCAACTCCCGGATATCGGAGGAATACCTTGTGTGCTATCAAACGTCACGACGTAAACAAGTGATCATAAAGATGCTCTACAGATATCTCCAAAGGTGTTTGTTGAGTTGGCATAAATCGACAGTAGGATTTATCATTCCATGTATCGAAGAGGTATCTCTGGGCCCTCTCGGTAATACACATCACAAGAAGCTTGCAAGAAAAGTGACCAATGAGTTAGTTACAAGATGATGTATTACGAAATGAGTAAAGAGACTTGCCGGTAATGAGATTGAACTAGGTATGAAAATACCGACAATCAAATATCGGGCAAGTAACATACCGACAGACAAAGGGAATTACGTATGTTGTCATAATGTTCAACCGATAAAGATCTTCATAGAGTATGTAGGAACCAATATGGGAATACGGGTTCCGCTGTTGGTTATTGACTGGAGAGGTGTCTCAGTCATGTCTACGTCATTCTCAAACCCGTAGGGTCCCCACACTTAATGCTCGTTGATGATATAGTATTATATGAGTTATGTGATTTGGTGACCGAACGTTGTTCAGAGTCTCAGATGAGATCACAGACATGACAAGGAGGTCCGGAGGTAAAGATTGATATATAGGACGATGCTATTTGGTCACCGGGAAGGTATCAGGTAGTCGTCGGATCACCGAAAAGGGTTCCGGGAAGCCCCGGGAGGTTAATGGGCCTTATGGGCCAAGAGGGGGAACACACCATCCCAAAAGGGACTGGCGTGCCCCTTCCCTTGGCCACCGGCCCTATGGATGGAAAGGGGGGAGGGCTAGCCCCTCTTTCCTTCCCTCCACCTAAGAGGAAGGAAAGTGGAGGGGGGAGGCGCCACCTCCTCCTGCCTTCCCACCGCAGGCAAACAAGGAAGGGGGCGCCAAAGGGGGCTGGCCGACCACCTTGGGGCGCCCCTTGGCTGCCCCCTCTCACCGACCTATATATAGACATGCTAAATTAAGCCAAAGCGTACTCTAAGGTATTGTACACTCCGGTCGCAAACCCCACCGGTTACGTGCGCCTGATTAGTCGAACCGCCCCATTGTAACGCGCCTCCCTTTGCAATGGAAACTGCATAGTAATGATTTAATGATATTACAAGCATGCTCTACCCCTCCTCTCGTGCATGTAGCAATGAATTAATGGAACCTAGTAATGGAGTCATCTAATTAAGGGGAACATAGTAATGGAAGGTTATACATTACCAGATATATTTTGTGCAAAAATAGTAAACCAAATGGTAATACAATTACTATGTACCGAGTAGCTATATACTAACTCCCCATTTATGGCGATTCAGCAGTGCACGTCTTGTCCAATTATCATCACATAGTGACGCCATGAGCCAGCTGCAGTAATTCATTCATAATTGCTTAGCCATGATGCTGCCGTGTCCACTTTAAATTGTAGGGAATCATCTTTACCATCGGCACTATACTGTTTTATGAGGTTAAACACCAATCTTGGTTTTACGAGCTTAAAGAGAAACAAATCTTTTATGAAATATACAATGTAGGCATTCTATTTTTCTGTAGTTTGATAACATTCTTTTATCATAATAGGATAAGAACTAGTCACTTGGCATAAAATAATTTTAGTAATTTCTTCTATTTATGTAAAAGAATTCCTAATAATTATGATAGTTCAAGAAGTACTGATGTCGTCTCCGGTGGCCTTAGGGCCATGGCGGTGCGGTGGATCCCGTCCCTTGCCGGCGGGAGGGCTCTGTTTTTAGATATTTTTTCAAGTTTTGTTAGGGTTTGTGTCCTTCTCAAGAAGACGAGACGACAACGGCTCCCTGAAGATAGAATAAGGCCTTCCCCGCCTAGCCCCTGTTCTGGTGATGTGTCTAGCATTGTCGGTGGGCGTGTGGAGGTGTGTCTCCGGCAGATCTATCCTTGATGGATTTGCTCGGATCTAGTCATAGTTCGTCTACGTTTGTGTTTCTTCAGGTTGAATCCTTCCAATTTACGCTACTCTTCATCGGTGGTGGTTGCTGTTCTGCTGCGCTGGTCCTATGGGGCCTTAGCACGACGACTTCCCGACTGTCTACTACAACAAGTTTTGCCCGGCTCTGACGAGGGAGGGGTGATGACGGTGGCGCGTCTTTGGCTCGCTTCAGTGCTTGTAGTCGTCGCTAGGTGGTCTACAGACCTAGATGTAATTATTATTATTTCTGGTATTCGTTGTATTGCCATGATTGAAGATGAATAGATTGGAAGTTTTCTCGCAAAAAAAAGTAGTACTGATCTCCAAATTAAAAAAAATGTAGTGGCGTGGCCTATCATAAAGTGCATAAGGACTTTGTATGAGAGCAAAAGTAGTTTTACTACTGGTTACCATGTTACTATTGTTACAAACTTTCCATGTAGAACCATGTAAATAATTGGTTTTGTATTACTATAAGTAAATCTGGTGTTACGATTGATTTTCTATGCACAGGAAAGATGTGTGGGCTAGTGGGACAGTTAACAAGGCAAAGATCACTCACGCAATTGGCCGTAATTGGCTAGGCCCTTTTTACTAGAATTAGCAAAGGTATTACGACCAAGTGGAACGTGAACTGGTGTGCTAGGTCAGACATGCGCGTCGTTTCCTGGCCAGAGCGTGGAATTAGAATTCTACGCTCAGGCTTAGATTTTATGGTCGCGCTATTCGTCACCCTGAGTGAGAAATAGTTATTCTTCATTTCCTCTCTAATTTGACATCAATGCAACGTATTTTTACGTTTCGTAAATTTTGTCTTATTTCATACATAAAAAGGGAACGTAACAAAATATGTACTCGCCGTAAAAAATATTTTATGTTACATAAAATTACGAATGTAAGAACATAGTGTAAAACGTGCATAAAATGTGATTTTTCCGGTCTTACAACCTATTTTTTATTTTTTTATACCAAATTTTACATATTGAATCAATACGCATGTAATTATTTATATTGTAAACATAATTTATTTAGGAAGCGATCATAAAATTACCTCGGGTGAATAATAATTTATTCTACATCCTGGGTGATGAATAGTAACTATATATATTATGCTAATATTAGCAGAATAACTATTCTGATAACACTTTCGCACTGCACGCTCAATGCAAGTGCATGTTATTGTTTGAACAAAGTGTGCTGCAGTACTCATGCGAGTGAACTTTGTGTCGGAAAAAACTGCACGCAGTATTTTTCGATACTTTTTTCGCTCTAATTTTTAACCGTTTATCGCAACGGGGCGTATAATATACCATTGGAAAGCTATTTATTAGGCGCAACTTCGCCATGTTGAACAGTTTTCAAGATTCCTCGTGGTTTAAGAGCAGTTTCAAAAATGATGCGGCGGATGACGAGTGGCATCGAGCGTTTTTTTGTGATTTTTTCTAAACCGCTCATCGGAATAAAGAAAATGATACGTCGTTGGAAAGATATCGTTGAGGCGCATCTTTTTGATATCTATTAGTTTCTCTAATTCGTTACGGTTTAAGAGCAGTTTCAAATTTACTAAATCGCGGAATTACGTTTTTTTGAAAAAATTTCAATTTTCGGTACTGTTTTCGCTTTAGTTTTTGAACTATTTGTCGAAACGGGGCGTGTAATACGTCATTGGAAAGCTATGGACAAGGCGCAACTTTCATATGTAGAAATGGTTTTGAGATTCCTTACAGTTTTAAATTAATTTTAAAAATCGTGCGACGGACGACGAGTGGCAGCGGCCGTTTTTCGCGAATTTTTTTTACAAACCGGTTGTCGAAATGATTCAAATGATATGCCGTTGGAAAGACATCGACGAAACGCAACTTTTTCATGTAGAACACTCTCTAATTCCTTATGGTTTAAGAGCAGTTTTAAATTTACCAAAATGCGGACACTCTGTTTTTTGCGACACCCAAATCGACGTGGGTACTTCAACCGACTGAAAACCGCACTGCATTGGACGAAAAACCGCACTGCATCAGACGTGTTAGAGAACTGCATGGTTTATTTTGTTCAAACGTTATTTTTTCGAGGACGAGAAAGTAGACTGCACTTTCACATCGGGTGTAAATGAACCACAACACTATCAAGAAGTGAACCGCATTACTTTTTTGTGGTACGTAAATTTTTCTAAACGAGGTGGAGTGCACTTCATGTCGAGTGTTGGTGAACCGCAAGACTATGAAAAGTGAACCTTGAGACTACCGTAAATGGGCCGTACTGCATCAGACAGAAAACCACACTTATCTAGACTAAAAACCGCACTTCATTGGACAGAGAAGTGCACTACATAATTTCTTTTTTATGGGACGTAAATTTTCCCAAACGAGGTGGAGTGCACTTCTTTAGACTAAAACCTACACTTCATCGGACATACAAGTGCACTGCATGATTTCTTTTTTGTGGGATGTAAATTTTCCCAAATCATGTCGAGTGTTGGTGAACCGCAATACTATGAAAAGTGAACCTCGAGATTACCAAATTGAACCGCATGTGTTTTCCCTAACTTTTTTCATACTTATTTTTTTACACACGTAGACCAAGCAAGTGGATCACATGGAGTGAGCAAGCGAACTATATCTAATAAGAAGTGAGCTTCTTTTGAGATGTTTTGGTTTCCGTTTAACTTCTTTTTGTAAACTCATCTCTACTACATGATCAATGTTTGTGAGCTGCAATAAACTGCACTAAAAATTATTTTGCATCAAAGGAATGTTATCTCCCACCAACATTCTTTGAATAATTTAACAAACAAGTTAACCGCAAAACAGAAACAAAGTAAGGCACAACCGAGCTAACAAAATTAGACTGTCTATGGCCGCTCATGATCCTCATAGACACAATACATCCATCCATTGGTTTGCATAGACACACACATATATACACAGAAAATAAGCACTGGCGAGATCAAAAGAAAATGGACTTCGTAAGTTAACTGCATGATTCGTCAACTAGCATCAGCAAGTTTTTTAGTCCGACTATGCAGTGCACTTCGTTTCTATTTTTTGTTGCTTCTTGGCTTCTCTCCTCCAAAAGAAATTAAATAGAAACCACATCAATTAACAAAGCGGACTGCAGGGCCGAGCATCAGCACTGCAGCTGATGCCCTGCGCGTGAAAACAAGGCCTTCTGATAATTTTTGGTGCGCACCCAAGATCTGCAATGCGCACATAGCAGGACCGCGTGCCCGACGCTTACGAACTACACACCGAAGGTGACCTACAGGCAACCCAAATGCATCGCCCACAAACTACCATGGCGGGCTGCATTCACCCATTAACTGAACCGCTCGAGTACACGGCGTGCACTGCAAAGAATACACAGACCCAACATTAGTTGAACCCGTAGTGACTAGCGGCAACGCCGAACTGCAGAGCTACATACCGTGACTCGCTCGGGGGAACTCCATGGCGCAGCTAAGCGAGGAGCTCCTTGAACCGCATCGAGAACTGCCAGAACGAGGTGGAGGTTATGGGGCGTCAGACCGACGCCGTTCCAGTGGCGTTTGAGCTCGGGATGGGGATGATAGGGAGGGGGAAGTGGGGCAGTGGGGTGGTGTAGCGACCCGACCTCAGATGGTCAAGTCTCTGTGCTTAAGTGTCATCCCTGGATCGGTATGCTGACACACATAGTACTCCAGGATTTATAATAGAGGTAAATCACATGTATAAAATAACGTAAATACTATTACCTCAATCCAAATAGCGGAAGTAACAAGGTTGTGGATTCCCATCAACACCAACGGCAAAGTTGAGTGAAGAAATCGTAACCCTAACGTATCACTTACTCGTCGTAAGAAATCCTGCAACATGAGACGTTGCAGCCACAAAGGGTCAGTACATTGAATGTACTGGCAAATTCACACCATAGAGAGAAATGATGAACAATGGCTATCACTACATGCATATATGGCTGGTGGAAAAGCTCTATGGTTATAAGGTTTTTGCGAAAAGCTAATTTTTTCCTACTACAAAGAAATAAATTTTATTTAACTATCATGGTGGTTGTTAAACATTGAGAATGGTTGACAGCATTCTCAATCCCAATTAAGTATCATCATTAAAACCCAGCAATATTAATTTAAAGTAACGTGATGAGATTCACATGATAATCCAGGTACTAGATACTCAAGATGTCCATAACCGGGGACACGGCTAATCATGATTAGTTTATACACTCTGCAGAGGTTTGCGCACTTTTCCCCACAAGACTCGATCTCCTCCGTTGGATTTCTCGCACTACATGGTGTTTGAGAAACGGATGACCGAGACATAGTCTTTCAGAAGCGTTTGCACCTTACGATGGGTAGACCGTACCACCTACAACCCCTACATCTGCTAGTCTACCACTTTAAGAGTTCACACGACTTAATCAACTATGCTAGAGCCCATAATAGCTTGTGGCTGCACACGGAAGTTTCTAGCATGAATAATCTTATGATCCCTTTGAGCCTGGGTGGCGAACCATAGGATGATCACACGGTAACCCTAGGATCTCCTAGGACAACACTGGTATATCCCCAGGGTGCCCCAACCAATCCACCCAGATGTGTATTAAAGTAACCACCTTAAGTTAAACCTTAGTTAACAATAATCTCTCACATCTGTCATGAAATACTCTCAAACCCAATCCACGTCTACGAGCATAGCATGGAAATAAATATAAGCATAACGTAATGTAACTCCCAAGGGTTTGATAATAAACAGGTAATAGGTTCCTACCTCATCAACTACTTCCCAACCCATAAGTTAATGACATCCTAACCATGCAATGTTTCAGGATTGGAACTAATGCATAAAAACTGGGTGATAAAGAGTATGATCAAAGTGTGAACTTGCCTGCAATGTAGATGAAGATGATTCACACTCAAAACTCTTGATAGATCTACTCGTCACACTCCGGTCAATCTATCGTAATCAAGCAATAGTAACCACACATTAAGCAATCACTCAAAAGATCGGAAAGATCGAAGAAGTCGATTCGGAAACATAAAACAAGCAATTAACTCTTGCAACATAAAAAATTCTAACAGTACCAAAAATTATATGAATTTGGCCTTATTAGAATGGTTAGGTCAAGAGCTTCGATTTGCAAAAAGAATCAACTCAAACGGAGCTACGAAACTCAAGTTATGATCAAACGAAGTTTGAATTCAAATCTGATCTAATTCAATTTTTAAACTTTTCAAAAACATGTTTGAGTTGGATTACTGGGATAGAGGAGATCATAACGAAGACGTGGCTTGGTTTCGTTGGATTTGGACTAACGTAACGGGTAAAAAGTTATAGTCATTTGAAAATTAAGGACTAATCTGTAAATAAAATCTTCACGGATGGGTCCCTGGCCGAAATTTTAAAATAAACAGAAAAAGAGAAACGCTACCGAACGAACGTTCGCTGCCGAACGCCAACTAAAGAATCTGTTCACTAGAACTACCTAAACAGAAAGCGTTCGTTAAATAAACTAACAAAATAATAAACCGCTCTAACCTAAAAACCAAAAAAACCGTAGGAAACCGAGGGGTTTTGTACCGGTTCTCGCGGAGTCAACCATGGCGAGAAAAACCAACGGTGGTGGCGTTCTCCGGCGAGACCGGACGGCGGCGGCGGCTCGGGTCCAGCCGGGGCGGTGGCTCCGGTCGTCCAGGAGGGCGGCGAAGGGGTTGGGGAAGGGCGGCGCGGCGAGGCGAGGCGGATGGCGGCGTCGGCGGTGGTCTGCGGGGCGGGGCGGAGCGGGGCGGCGACGGTGGATCTCGCCCGCGGCGGCGGGATGCGGCGCAAGGGCGGCGGTGCGGGGAAAAAGAGGGAGAGACGGGCGGCGGGCGCGGCTTTAAAGGAGGGGGGCTGCGCGGGGCTTGGAGAAGGGGCAGAGGAGGAGGCCGGACGACACACGACAGCCATGGCGGTGCGGCGGCGTGCCCGAGCGGGACTCCCGCTCAGGAAGGAGAGGAGCGGCGCGCTGGGCTGGGCTTGGCCTGTTGGGCCGGCCCAGTTCGGCGGGAAGTTTTTTTAACACAATCAATTAAAAACAAAGAAAAACAAAATAAATAAAAATGTCATATAGGCACATAATATACCAAAATTTGCAGAAAAAGATTTTCTACAACTTGGACATTTTTATAATGCCAAATAAAATCCGCACAAATTTAGATAAATCAAAGAGTGCTACTGGTCTAATAAAATCCAATAAAATTCATTTTAAAAAATACCAAAATGATTTCAAATTTATTTCCCTCCAATTTTTTTGTTGTAGGGAACATGTTACCCTAATTTCCATATATTTTATTTTTGGAGAAAAATAATTTGAATAAAACTCAAATAACTCCAAATTGAAAATAAATTCAAAAGAACTTTGAATTTAATTCTTTGAAACTCCCAACTCATATTTCATAGTTTGAAGAAGTCATTTTATCTTCTCTCATGAAAATCATTGAGTTGCATAAAGTTTCTGAATTGGAAAATATTTCCAAATGGAAATTCAAATATTTTTCAAACACCCTTTTCATTTATTTAAATGGAAGAAGTCATGTCATCTTCGCTCAAGGGTTTTGTATTTGAAAAGAATTTGAATTCGCGGAGATCATAAAAGCAAGATGAAAGTTTGGGAAAGTCCTTTTATTCCCTCTCATTTAACTTTCAAAAGTTTCGAATTCACTCACTTTCAGACAATCAATCAAACAATCAATCAAATCTATCTATTTATTATAACATTCCAAAATTTAAAATTTTGAGATGTTACAAACCTACCACCCTTAAAATTAATCTCGTCCTCGAGATTCAGAGAGGCTAGAAAGAAATAGGTTAGGTTCAGGGTCTTCTCAAAATCCATCGATCGTCACACGGGGTCTGGGGTGCTACCACCCTTAGAAGCATGGTTACTGTTCCATCAAACTCATATACTCCATCCTTATTCTTGACAGTGTCGGTCTTCTCAGACCCTCGAGAAAATTCCTTCTCCGAGCTCTTCCGGTAGTGGCATAACCTTTTCCTCAATTCTTCTGTCTTTCATCTAGGTAAGGTTATTCCGAGACTGGGTCTTCTTAGCTGACGGGTCTGGCGCCAAAACTAAACAACTATCGATATCTCATGGTGGTCAACAATTTATGGTTGCTCCTGCAGGAAATGGGTCTGGGTTGATCCTCACCGTATAACCTACGGTTGGCAAAAGCTGCCTTATACAAGGGAAAAATACCTATACCATTCTAAGGCTTAAACAAGGTTTTGATCGTCGTCTCTCTACTATAGGTAAGTCACTCAGACTTACCATCCCACATAGTAAGGCGAATAATAAGAGTAAGTCGGTATGGTGATCAATCCATCCCGCACCCAAATCATTACCCTGTATATGGTTTAGTGTATCTCGCATTCTAACACTCGGTCATCCTCACAAGCATTGCAGAATTTCTCTTGTCGACGAACCATGTTCGGTTAAATCCATTAATTCTGCAAGCCAAACAAACATCTATTGTTCCTTCACAACTCTCAGGTTTTGCATAACTCCTATAAGATCGTCTGCCGATAAACGTAACTTCTTCCAGGGTTTTCCTTCAGCAAGAATGCACTTGCTTCTTGGCAGGTCCTGGGGCCTGTGGGTATGGCCCATCTCATCACTTGTAGTCCTTGAACTTATCATCGGGCAACTAATCATTATTCCAACTTCCAACTTCCTAGTATTCTTAAATCCATCCAATTGTATTGTCTTCCTTCCTTCTATTGGCACCAAACTAGGACATGATTACTCAGACTCATCATGGAATTTCCATTGATCCATATTTCCAACATCATACCTCCTTTATATCCAATGATAACTCATCTCTTCATCCTCATGGGATATCCCTCATACCGAGATAAAAACTTATACTTATGAAGTCCATATTCCCCTTTGTGGAACATCATTATCCATTCCAGGGTCAAGCGTCCTTACAGGGGAATATTGGCCATCTCTGTATGGCACTTCTTCAACTGGGAAACGTGAAACACATCATGAATTCCTGACAGTCCTTCGGGTGACTCCAACTTGTTGTCCACTTCTCCCATACGCTTCCAAACTCGGTATGGTCCTATAAATCTCGGGCCTAACTTTCCCTTAACTCCAAATCGTTTAACTCCTCGCAGAGGGGCACACAAAGACATGCTCTGTCTCCAATTTCATAGACTACCTCCTTGAGTTTTTTAGTCTACATAACTCTTCTGCCTGGACTGAGTTACCTTCAGTCTGTCCCGAATCAACTTAACATTCTCTTCTGACTCCTTGATCACATTTGGTCCAAACAACTGACGGTTTCCGACTTCATCCCACATACTCTTGGGGCATCACACACATCGAGACGGAACTCGTATTCATTTTGTCCAAAATCCACTCAGTGGAGTGTCCTTATCTTTTCCAGGGGTCAACGGTTCTTACAGGGTACTACTACCCTTAAAATGCACAAATCTTCCATAGACCATATTTCTCATATCCTCAAAAATGGTCCAAATTCTTCTTCATAGAGTAACAACTCATAAAATCCATATCAGTACCAACGATTCCAACTTTATTCACTCTCAATTGATTACAATCTCTCGCTTTTCCATTACATGTATCAACTCAACACCTCAATATAAAAGAAAATGTTCTCACTTCTACAACTCCATTTCTTTTGTTGCAAACTCAACTATCTAGCAAAAGTCTCCTTCTCCTTAGGGCATCCTCTGGCAAAGTGCCCTGCTCCATTACAACTAAAACATATTACTTCTGACAAGTCTCGAGGTTTCCTCTTTTTTGGGCAACTGTTGAGGTAGTGCCCTGACTCCTTGCACCTGTAACAGGTAATATGACTCAGGTCCCTCCTGGGCTCCAATCGGTTTCTCTTCCTGGACTTTTCCATTCCAATCCGGGCTTCTATTTCTTGTGGGTCATATTCTACTTCCTCTGTCGGGAATTCTACTAGATCCCTATTCAAACAATTTTGGGAGATGTGTCCTTCACATCTTCCTTCATCACAGTTTCTTCTAAAATTTCCATGAGGGCTCCTTTCGTTACTTCTTTCTTCTGCTGGATGGTTTGTTGTACCATGGGGTAAATGTGACACTGAGCAGGATAGTGGGTAGTCCCTTCACACAAGAAACAAGTAATCTACCTAATTGGGCATTCTTCAACTGGTTGACTTCCTTCACAATTAGGGCATTCATCCTTGTGTTCTTTATGGGTGTGTCCTATTTCTCCACAAATCTTGCACGCACAAGGTTTCTTCATATCCTTTCTATAAGGCTTCACAAACCGAGACTTTGGTAGAGTCAACTTAAATTCTTTCCAAGTGGTTACTCCTTTCCATCCATTGATGGTTTGGTACATCCTCCACCCAGTAGCAGCACCTCTTTCAAAGAACTGAAGAGCATGCTGGGTCATATCCTTTCCAACTATAGGGTTATTCTCCATGTGATCCTCCATGTTCTGAATCCATCGGTCTGTCTCCAAATGACGCATCGGTCCAAAAAATACAAGCTCATCTCCATTCATCATATATTGGGTCCATGGGTTATGGGGTGAGATAAGAGAGATAGAGAGGGATACACACAACACAAACAAAAGTTTTGAAAAGACAGATTTTTGTTGTGGCTGTCGAAAAACATCAAACAAATGACAGCTCACAATCGTCGCATCTAACATAGGTATATAACAGGGGTTTGGTCTTCTAAGGTCAATAAATCTTCAATGTCTCCAAACTCTATAAGCCTTGTTCATGCCTCCAATGGCTTCTTCCGATCATGCTTGTCTCTCTCAAGTTCTTTTGCCAGATCATCTCTATTGACGTGAAGTCTCTCATGACATTCTTTAATACTCCAGAGTTGCATTTCAAACTTCTAGGTTTCAACATCCTTGGCATGAACCATGGTCTAGTTCCTGACGAATCTCCGGTTTCTCGAGTTTTGCTCCTCCAGCTTGCTACTTCAGCTTCTTGGACCTAAGTTCTTCACGAAATGCTTCCTTGTCAAAATACGGCTTCATGGAGCTCCACCTTAAACTTCTTGATGTACTACTCCAGATCCTGGTGATACACTGGCTAAGGTTAAAACTTCATCTTACTGATAGGTGCTCCATCAGCCTTCTTCCATCAAATCCATTCTGAAGAAATGCATCCTTAACTCAGCACGGTGACAATAGCATCAGCGGCGATGACATCACGGATAACCGTGTTTCTGCCCTTGTCATTGCCATAAGCTATCTTCCATAGTTGATATCTCTTGCCTTAGGGTTTTCTTGACAAAACTTTGAGTTCTCATGCTCCATGCTCCGGTCTTTCTCCAATACACCTTGATCTCGGGTATTGACAACTTCCATAGTCTGCCAAGTTCCATAAGGGTTGCCTTCCTAGGTCACACAAATCTGGAAATTCTTCAGAGCCTCCAATTTTCCTAGTCTTCAGAGTCTTCAACAGTTTGTAGTTTCCATTATCATAATGTATGGTAAAATCCTCTTCATTCCGAATGGTCTCGGTTGTCCGATATCTTGTACATCTTGGAGTGGTCTCATTAGTCGAATCTTCGTGGGGTCAAAAGGGAAAAGGGGGTATGGTCTCACTAAAAGGGGATATTTGAATAAGCTCAGAAGAGAAGAGAGGTAAAAGACCCTTTTGAAGAGTAAAGTTTTAGAGAAAAATCTTTGCTATGGGCTTGCCAGTTTCTAGGGTCACGTCCTACAGTCCACATGTGCTCTGATACCATCTTGTAGCGACCCGACCTCAGACGGTCAAGTCTCTATGCTTAAGTGTCATCCCTGGATCGGTATGCTGACACACACAGTACTCGAGGATTTATAACAGAGGTAAATCACATGTATAAAATAACGTAAATACTATTACCTCAATCCAAAATAGCGGAAGTAACAAGGTTGTGGATTCCCATCAACACCAACGGCAAGTTGAGTGTAGAAATCGTAACCCTAACGTATCACTTACTCATCGTAAGAAATCCTGCAACATGAGACGTTGCAGCCACAAAGGGTCAGTACATTGAATGTACTGGCAAATTCACACCATAGAGAGAAATGATGAACAATGGCTATCACTACATGCATATATGGCTGGTGGAAAAGCTCTATGGTTATAAGGTTTTTGCGAAAAGCTAATTTTTTCCTACTACAAAGAAATAAATTTTATTTAACTATCATGGTGGTTGTTAAACATTGAGAATGGTTGACAGCATTCTCAATCCCAATTAAGTATCATCATTAAAACCCAGCAATATTAATTTAAAGTAACGTGATGAGATTCACATGATAATCCAGGTACTAGATACTCAAGATGTCCATAACCGGGGACACGGCTAATCATGATTAGTTTATACACTCTGCAGAGGTTTGCGCACTTTTCCCCACAAGACTCGATCTCCTCCGTTGGATTTCTCGCACAACATGGTTTGAGAAACCGGATGACCGAGACATAAGTCTTTCAGAAGCGTTTGCACCTTACGAATGGTAGACCGTACCAACCTACAAACCCCTACATCTGCTAGTCTACCACTGTAAGAGTTCAACGACTTAATCACTATGCTAGAGCCCATAATAGCTTGTGGCTGCACAACGGAAGTTCTAGCATGAATAATCTTATGATCCCTTTGAGCTGGTGGCGAACCATAGGAGGATCACACGGTAACCCCGGGATCTCCTAGGACAACACTGGTATATCCCCAGGTGTCCGGGCAAGTCCACTGGTATATCCCCAGGGTGCCCCAACCAATCCACCCAGATGTGTATTAAAGTAGCCACCTTAAGTTAAACCTTAGTTAACAATAATCTCTCACATCTATCATGAAATACTCTCAAACCCAATCCATGTCTACGAGCATAGCATGGCAATATAAGCATAACGTAATGGTAACTCCCAAGGGTTTGATAATAAACAGGTAATAGGTTCCTACCTCATCAACTACTTCCCAACCCATAAGTTAATGACATCCTAACCATGCAATGTTTCAGGATTGGAACTAATGCATAAAAACTGGGTGATAAAGAGTATGATCAAAGTGTGAACTTGCCTGCAATGTTGATGAAGATGATTCGCACTCATAACTATTGATAGATCTACTCATCACACTCCGGTCAATCTATCGTAATCAAGCAATAGTAACCACACATAAGCAATCACTCAAAAGATCGGAAAGATCGAAGAAGTCGATTCGGAAAACATAAAAAACAAGCAATTAACTCTTGCAACATAAAAAAATTTCTAACAGTACCAAAATTATGTGAATTTGGCCTTATTAGAATGTTTAGGTCAAGAGCTTCGATTTGCAAAAAGAATCAACTTAAACGGAGCTACGAAACTCAAGTTATGATCAAACGAAGTTTGAATTCAAATCTGATCTAATTCAAATTTTAAACTTTTCAAAAACATGCTTGGGTTGGATTACTGGATAGAGGAGATCATAACAAAGACGTGGGCGTTGGTTTCGCTGGATTTGGACTAACTGGTAAAAAGTTATAGTCATTTGAAAATTAAGGACTAATCTGTAAATAAAATCTTCACGGATGGGTCCCTGGCCGAAATTTTAAAATAAACAGAAAAAGAGAAACGCTACCGAACGAACGTTCGCTGCCGAACGCCAACTAAAGAATCTGTTCACTAGAACTACCTAAACAGAAAGCGTTCATTAAATAAACTAACAAAATAATAAACCGCTCTAACCTAAAAACCGCTCTAACCTAAAGCGTTTGTTAAATAAACTAACAAAATAATAAACCGCACGACGGCCATGGCGGTGCGGCGGTGTGCCCGAGCGGGACTCCCGCTCGGGAAGGAGAGGAGCGGCGCGCTGGGCTGGGCTTGGCCTGTTGGGCCGGCCCAGTTCGGCGGGAAGTTTTTTTTAACACAATCAATTAAAAACAAAGAAAAACAAAATAAATAAAAATTTTATATAGGCACATAATATACCAAAATTTGCAGAAAAAGATTTTCTACAACTTGGACATTTTTATAATGCCAAATAAAATCCGCACAAATTTAGATAAATCAAAGAGTGCTACTGGTCTAATAAAATCCAATAAAAATCATTTTAAAAAATACCAAAATGATTTCTAATTTATTTCCCTCCAATTTTTTTGTTGTAGGGAATCATGTTACCCTAATTTCCATATATTTTATTTTTGGAGAAAAATAATTTGAATAAAACTCAAATAACTCCAAATTGAAAATAAATTCAAAAGAACTTTGAATTTAATTCTTTGAAACTCCCAACTTATATTTCATAGTTTGAAGAAGTCATTTTATCTTCTCTCGTGAAAATCATTGAGTTGCACAAAGTTTCTGAATTGGAAAATATTTCCAAATGGAAATTCAAATATTTTTCAAACACCCTTTTCATTTATTTAAATGGAAGAAGTCATGTCATCTTCGCTCAAGGGTTTTGTATTTGAAAAGAATTTGAATTCACAGAGATCATAAAAGCAAGATGAAAGTTTGGGAAAGTCCTTTTATTCCCTCTCATTTAACTTTCAAAAGTTTTGGATTCACTCACTTTCAGACAATCAATCAAATCTATCTATTTATTATAACATTCCAAAATTTAAAATTTTGGGATGTTACAGGTGGCACCATCGTCGGAGTGGCGGTGGAAGTCCTGGGCAGGCATGGGGTGGGTCGACGGCTGCCGGTGAAGGGCGAGCCTACCGGCATGGAGGTGGGAGGCGGAGGGGTGACGCAAGCCCCGACCGACGGCCCACGGGAGGTCGCCCGGGATGGGATGGCACACATCCAAACGGCAGCTGCTCCCTGGAGGTCGCCAGGGGAGGCGCTGCACGGATCTAGGCGTCGGCGGATGTCACGAGGTCATTGGGGGGCAGGGTGGCATGGATCTCATGTGGTAGCCGAGGAGGAAGACGACAACTATTAAGGAGGAAGGGGAAGCTAGAGGAATTGGTCGCGCGGTGCTGGTCGCGAGTTGTCGTGGCGCGGCGGCGTGCTGGAAGCTCGGGGGTGGGCGGTGCCGATGGGGAATGTGGTGGGATCATGGCAGCAGGGGTAGGTGGGCGTGGGGAGGGGGAGGTGGGGGCTAAGTAGTTTTTTCTTCTGTTCGGTTCGTGGGCAGCCTAGTTTCGAGTGTTATCAGAATAAGAGGTGGATGTGCAAAATAAGGTCTTAAGGGGTGTTATCATAATAGACCCACCCTATATATATGTATATATATATGTATGTATATATATATGTATGTATATATATATATATATGAGATGGGGCGCCACACAAACCCATGAGAATCTCTGAGCCGTGTGCGACGCCCCTCTCCACAGTTTAGTCCTTCGTCTAGTTTTCCGCAGTGCACGGCGAAGCCCTGCGGGAACAAGTTCACCACCACCGTCACCACGCCGCCGTGTTTCCGGAACTCATCTACTACTTCGCCCGTCTTGCTGGATTAAGAAGGCGAGGGCGTAATCGAGCTCAACATGTGCTGAACGCGGAGGTGTCATATGTTCGGTACTTGATCAGTTGGGTCACGAAGGTGTTCGACCAAATCGACCATGTTCTTAAATGCTTCCGCTTTACGATGTATGAGGGTACATAGACATACTCTCCCCTCTCATTGCAATGCATCTCCATGGATAGATCTTGCGTGTGCATAGAAAAAATGTTTTCCATGCAACGTTCCCCAACACAGCCCCCACAAATGGTGGAGAAAAGTTGGGAGGGGTTACCTTGGGGGCATCACCTACATGGGGTGATGGGGAACGTTGAATGGAAAACAAAAAATCCTATGAAACACCCTAGATCTATTCTAGGGAGATGCTAGCAACGAGAGGGGGAGTGTCTACATACCCTTGTAGACCGAAAGCGTTAATGATCTAGGGATTGTGGTTCGCATAGTCGTACTCCTTCGCGATCCAATCCGACCCAACCATTGAACGAGCGGCACCTCCGAGATGTGCACACATATGGCTCGGTAATGTCTCCGCCTTCTTGATCCAGTAAGGGAGGGTGTAGAAGTATGTGCGATCAAGGCCAACACGATGGTGTGGTAGTGGTGGTGGCCATGGAACTGCGGCAGGGCTTCGCCAAGCGTCTGCGCGAGGAGATGGGAGGAGTTGGGAGAGATGGCGGCGAAGGGTCGAAGGGTGCCTACCCCCATGCACCTTCCCTCTCTTTATATATGCTAGGGGGCGGGGGCGCCAAAACCCTCCTAGGGCCGGACACAAGGGAGAAATCCCTTTAAATTTGGAGATAACATCTTATCTCTAGATTCAGCCATTTCAATTTAGAGATAAGACCTTATCTCTAGATTTAAACGACATGGGCCTTGGGGCTGGTGCGGTCAGCCCATGTGGGCTATAGCCCCATCCCTTGGTCCTTGTGGGACCTTATCGGGTCGTTGGGACACACAGAGGAACCCCCAAAACCTTCTAGAACCTTCCTGGGACTCTACCAAAAATTCTCAAACTTTTTCCAGAACCCTAAAAAACCACTTCCCATATATAAATCTTTACCTATAGACTATTTTGGAGCTCCTCGTGAGGTCCCAGATCCCATCCAGGACTCCGAACTACTTTCGGACTTCACCATATGAATATCCCAATACTACCCTAACGTTACCGAACGTTAAGTGTGTGACCCTACGGGTTCGAGAACATGCATACATGACCGAGACTCCTCTCCGATCAATAATCAATAGTGGGACCTGGATGCCCATATTGACTCCTACGTATTCAACAAAGATCTTTATCAGTTTAAACCATGATATCGAGGATTCAGTTAATCTCATATACAATTCCCTTTGTCTGGCGATATGTTACTTGCTCGAGATTCGATCGTCGGTATCGCCATAACTAGTTCAATCTCGTTACCGACAAGTCTATTTACTCATTCTGTAATACATGATTCCTGTGACTAAACACATTAGTCACGTGCTTGCAAACTATTTATGATGTTGTATTACTGAGAGGGCCCAGAGATATCTCTCTGTCACACGGAGTAACAAATCCCAGTCTCGATCCATGCAACCCAACAAACACTTTCTGAGATACCTGTAGAGCACCTTTATGATCACCTAGTTATGAAGTGATGTTTGATAACCCACAAAGCATTCTTTCAGTATTCGGGAGTGGTATGATCTCATGGTCTAAGGAACATATACTTGAGATTAGGAAAGCTATCGCAAACTGAACTTAGTGACATGCTCAGATGCTAAGCTTACAGTTGGGTCTTGTCCACCACATCATTCTCCTAATGATGTGATCCCGTTATTAAATGGCAACTCATGTCTATGGTTAGGAAACTTTAGCCATCTTTAATCAACGAGCTAGCCTAGTAGAGGCTCAATAGGGACACGGTGTTGTTTATGAATCCACACATGTATTTAAGTTTTCGGTCAATACAATTCTAGCATGGATAAACATTTATCATGTATGGGGAAATATTATAATAACATCTTTATTATTGCCTCTAGGGCATATTTCCAACAGTCTCCCACTTGCACTAGAGTCAATAATCTAGTTAACATCGTAATGAATCTAACACCCATAGAGTTTTGGTGTTGATCATGTTCTGCTCGTGGAAGAGATTTAGTCAATGGTCTTCAACATTCAGATCCGTATGTACTTTGCAAAGCTCTATTTCTCCATCCTTAATGTAACTAGATGATGCCCCGCACATTGCTGTAGGAACCTTGGTAAAACATATGCATAAATGGATGGTAGAAAACTAAAAGTATTGCAAAAAAATTTAAAATAGCTCTCGGGATATATTTGAAAACAATAATGTATATGAAGCATGTGGCAAATTTTGTATAAAAAGAGAAATCTATTGTATCGAAGTCAAATGTGGTGCTATTTTTATCAAAAATGTGTAATATAACTTACATGTTTGCTCCAAAAGTACAATGTACAAATATATGTAGGTCATGGTACAAAAATGTGTGACATGAGCGTCTATGCCCGCACAAAAATAAGTGAAACAAATTAATATACATGGTTGGTGAGGTGGGATGGTTGCATGAATGGATTAGTGCACAAATTGTAACTTACCACTACATGCATGACTTGATGATGTGGTGTAAGTGCATCTAGTGCCCCTTAGTGATTTTGGTGTATTGAAGACTTATAGGTTAAGGGACTAATGCGATTGTGAGTGTACACAGGTCTATAAGTCTACGAGGAGTTTGATATTTACAGTGAAAGTCGACCCCTAAAACTGAATGTCTTCAACTGAAGACTCTGGCTTTCTAAAGACTTTGAAAGTGAAGAATTTGGTGTGATCCCGAAGACTTGATATTCATGCGAGGAATATGAAGCGTGAAGACTTTTGTTTTCATAGTTTCATTTTACTTTTGTTGAGTCACAGGAAACATCGTACTGCTAAAGGGGGTCGAGGTAAAACTAAGGAAAAGCTTCCAAGTGATGCTCATCTCAAAATCCTACACCTAGCAATCCTTTCGAGTGAAGCCATTGGAAATCTCATACAGTTCAGTAAATTTCTTCAGTAACAGAGACGAAGATCTTCTGGTCTCTGAGGAATTTGTTCTGAGTGAGGATTTAGGAATTCGCCAGTGCGGATTGCCTACAGGTGAGGAACATGATAGCCTTGAGGAATTTGATAGTCAAATTTTTGACTGCTGTTGTGTTATGCGCCAGCTGTGCCAAAATATATACCCACCTAATGGTCATATCATTGAAGGGCATTTATGTCTTATTATGTCGGGCTGCTCCCTAGGCTATAAATAGCCGCCCCTACAACCGATAGCTGGTTGGCTGCTCCACGAGAAAGTAACACTTGTCATTGAGGGCATCCCATCCTCCGAGGGCTTTGAGCGAAAATCATCAAGTGAGGAAAACCCAAACCCAAACACCTACAAACCCAAAGTGATTGAGCATCACTGAAGAGATTGTTCCTGTGTGGAACCGACGCTTGTTATCTTTGAGGACTGTGCATCCTCCAGACGGTTAGGCGTCATGGTCTAGATCATCCAAGAGGAAATTGTGGACCACCGAGTGACCGAGTTTGTGAAGGTTTGGAAGTCACCTGAAGACTTACCACGAGTGATTAGGCGAGGTCTGCGTGACCTTAGCTCAAGGAGAATATGGTGAGGATTGTGTGTCCTCAGGTTTAAATACCTAGCCGCTCCAACCAGACATACGACTGTCACAGCAGTTGGAACTTGTCTACCAAATCATTGTGTTCACCAAGCTACTGGTTCTATTTCCTCAACCCTTTTATTCCCTCATTTCTGTGTAGAAGTACTTGATCATTACTGTTTGTAGACTTTGACTGAAGACTTTCTCAATTTACTCAATCCTAATTCTTCAGTCACTTTGTCTTCAGCCTGCTTATCATGTGTTTACACTACTTGTACTTTGTGCTTGTTTTCATTTCATCATGATGACTGTGCTACTACTCTGTTATGCTTGCATCTGAGTACTTATTCCGATGCTAAGTAGTTTGTTGCTTAGGAATTTCCTCACCCTGAAATTCCTCAGTGACAAATTTGTAAAAATCGCCTATTCACCACCCCCTAGTCGATATAACGCCCTTTCAATTGGTATTAGAGCAAGGTACTCCCTTGTTCCATGTGATTTTGGTTTAACTGCCTGGAGTTTTAGTTATGTCGACTGCAGGTATGATAAAGGTCTCTGCTGGGTGTCCTACCTTCGATGGGAAGGACTACCCCTACTGGAAGAATAAGATGCGAATGCATCTTGAGGCAATTGACAATGATCTCTGGTACATTGTGGAAAATGGTGTTCCCTCTGTCACTCCTACCATTAATGCTACTGATGTGAAGAGATTCAAGCAACTCAACTCTCAAGCAAAGAATATCATATGTGGCCATCTGAGCAAAGGGCAGTATGGCAGAGTGAGTGCTTTGGAGACAGCTAAGCTCATCTGGGACAGGCTGTCAAAGGTTAACGAAGGAGTCTCAACTCAACGTGACTCTCGAGTTGACATTATTCGCAATCTCTTCAACCACTTCAAAAGACTCAACAATGAAAATGTTCAACAAACCTTCGATCGCCTCACTGACATTTCAAATGAGTTTCAAGCACTTGGTGCCACTGACATCACCGACCATGAGGTGGTGAAAAAATTGCTGAGATCGCTTGATTCCTCATTTGACACTCTGGTATTGATGATACAAGAACGTGGAGACTACAAGTCACTTGATCCCGTTGATATCCTCGAGAGGCTAAACACTCATGAGTTCCAACTTGTTGAGAAGATGGATCTCTATGGACCGAGCTATGGCGGATCATGTGCACTAAAGGCCAAGGCAGTCTCTGAATGAGAAGGTGAGAATTCTGGTAGCAGCCTTGGTGATCCTGAAGAAATGAGCCAGGGCTAGCCATGCTTGTGAGGAAATTCTAGAAGTTCTCAAGACGTGGTCGCTTTGGTAAATCCTCAAGAGGTGATGACATGAGATTAGATTCCTCATCCCGTGACTACAAGAAAAGAACTTGCCACAAATGCAAGAAACATGGTCACTATATCACTGATTGTCCTTAATGGGAGAAGGAATCAAAGAAGAAGAAATACAAGGATTACAGTTCTAATGACTCAAAGAAGAAGAAGAAATCTTCAAAGTCCTCACCATCAAAATCTTCAAAGTCGTCATCTCACAAGAAGAGCAACTCCAAAAAGGCTCGGGCATTCATTGGCAAGGAAATGGACTCTGAAGCTGAATCTAAGGAAAATGAGGAAGATGAGGCATCCGAGGAGTCAGACTCTGGTGTGGCGAGCCTAGCCCTTGCTACTGCTTTCGTCAACAAGTCCATCTTCAACTCTGAGGAAAATGACTTCCCAATACTGCCGATGACGGTGATGATGACTAAGCTTCCACCTATTGCTTCATGGCAAAAGGTGCCAAGGTGCTCAAATACCCCTCCTCTGAATCAAGTGAGGATGAATCTGACGAAAACCTCAAGCCTAGCTACTCTAAACTTGCTAAGATTGTTGTGAAACAACAAAAGGCTTTTGAAAAAGTTCAAAATATGCTAGACAAAAGCGATGACCTGTTGGGTGAAGAAATGGATCGAACTCAAACTCTGACTGATAATCTTCAGAGACTTCAGACTAAGTTTGACAACCTTCAGAGTCATCATAACACTCTCCTATCTGATCATGAGAAGCTTTCTTATGAATTTCTTCAAAGAAAGCAAGATCTTGAGCAGCTAAGGGTGAGTTATGAAGATCTTCAGAAGGAACGTGATTCATTGCTAGCTCAACAGATCAGTTCCGCCCAGGTTGAATTCATTCCACCATGTTTGAAATGCATTGAACGTGAATCTACTAATTCTTCACCTGAAAGTTCAAATGCTTCTATTGCTGCAAATTCTTTAACTGTCTATGCTATCACAAATTCCTCATCTGAGGATGCTACTAGTATCACTAACAATGCATGGCTGAAGGAACTGTATGTGACATGCATGTACAAAAGCCTCAAAGGGCATCAGACTCTTTGTGATGTGCTTAAAAAGCAGATCCTCAACGGGAACCCTAGGAAAGAGAGCATTACCTTTGAGAGGAAACTCAATGCTGATGGGACCTACTGGAAACCTGAGCAGTATCCCAAAACATCATGGGTTGCTGCAAAGGGACCTCCCGTAGATCCATCCACTTTATCTGGCTTTACATGTGAATCTTCAGATTCTTCTGATGAGTCATTTGACTCCAATTATAAACTGTTCAAAAATTAGAATGGTTAAGTCTTTGCTAGATATGTTGGCACTAACTACAGGAATGGTTCCCAAAAGGTGTGTTGAAAGTCTTCAGGTGAATATCATCATGACACAACTTGTGAAGAATAGGAACCCCAGATCAAATTCTTCATATGGACCAAAGTCTTCATATGGATCCAAGTCCTCATATGGACCAAATTCCTCACGTGGATCCAATTCTTCATATGAATCTAGATCCTCATATGAACATCATCATGCTAACACTTCTATTTCGCAGGGAAAGCATAAGGGCTATGAATATGTGCATTATTCTTCAAATCATTATGTCCATAAGTCCTTGAAGAATTTCTCTGCTTATTCATATGCTTACTCTAACCCCTCTTATGTGAAACGAAGTGGATTGGCTTCTATGCCACCTTTATCTTATGGAGCTCGCATAATGATGAACTCTTTGCCACCCCTCCAGATGTGGGTGGTGAAGAAAAAGAACTAATCTCTTATGCAGGGTCAGGTCTCTAGACGAACTTAAACGTCTAAAGAATTTGCTGGAGACCTGAATAATGCTTGAAAGGACGCAAGCTAATCATGAAGAAATGAATTTTCATTTATCATGTCCTCATACTACTATATCTGCTGAATAGTTTAATGAAATTGATCTCATGAATTTGATGTCATATTCTTCACTGATGAAGTATATGAGTTCGTAAGATGCACTAATTCATCTGCAGGACGATCAACCCAAAGACACTGAGTGGGTCCTCGATAGTGGATGTACAAATCACATGACCGGTGACAAGAACATATTGATGGACACTGCTTTATCTCCATCGCACCTGAAGCATATCACCTACGCTGACAAAGGCAAAAGCAAGGTATTGGGTCTAGGTAGGGTTGAAATCTCAAATGATCGACACATGTACAAAGTCATGCTTGTCAAGTCCTTAGGATTCAACCTCATGTCTATCTTAATGCTTGTGATCTTGATATGGTTGTTGTATTTGGAAAGTATCGTTGTGTTGTGTTCATGGAAGCTAACAATTCCAAAGTCTTCAAAGGCTTTGATAACCCACAAGTATAGGGGATCGCAACAGTTTTCAAGGGTAGAGTATTCAACCCAAATTTATAGATTCGACACAAGGGGAGACAAAGAATATTTGAAGGTATTAGCAGCTGAGTTGTCAATTCAACCACACTTGGAGATTAATTATCTACAGCAAAGTGAGTAGCAAAGTAGTTTGATAGTTTTGATAGTAGTGATAGTAGCAACAGTAACAGTAATAGTGATAGCAGTAATTTTGTAGCAAGTGTAACAGTGATGATAGCAGTAGTAACTTAGCAGAAACAATATGGAAAAGTTCGTAGGCATTGGATCGGTGACTTGTTGGATGATATTCATCATGAGATAGTTATAACCTAGGGCGATACAGCACTAGCTCCAGTTCATCGATATAATGTAGGCATGTATTCCGTAAATAGTCATACGTGCTTTATTAAAAGAACTTGCATGACATCTTTTGTCCTACCCTCCCGTGGAAGAGAGGTCCAAATTGGAAACTAAGGGATATTAAGGCCTCCTTTTAATAGAGAACCGGAACAAAGCATTAACACATAGTGAATACATGAACTCCTTAAACTACGGTCATCACCGGGAGTGGGCCCGGTTGTTGTCACTTCGGGGTTGCCGGATCATAACATGTAGTATGTGACTATAACTTGCAAGATCGGATCTAGAACATGGATATAATGATGATAACATAAATGGTTCAGATCTGAAATCATGGCACCCAGGCACAAAGTGACAAGCATTAAGCATGGCAAAGTCATAGCAACATCAATCTAAGAACATAATGGATACTAGGTATCAGGCCCTAACAAAACTAACTCAATTACATGATGAATCTCATCCAACTCCTCACCGAACAGCGAGCCTACAATGGAATTACTCACTCCCGGTGGGGAGCATCATGGAATTGGCGATGGAGAAGGGTTGGTGATGATGAAGAACGAAGATCCCCCTCTCCGGAGCCCCAAACGGACTCCAGATCTGCCCTCCCAAGGAAGAACAGGGCTTGGCGGCGGCTCCGTCTCGTGGATCGCGATAATTCTTTCTCCCCAATTTTTTTCTGGAAATATGTGATTTTATAGTATCAGGGGGGTCATCAACGGGGCCACCAGGTGGGTATAACCCACCTGGGCGCGCCAGGAGAGGGGGCACACCCTAGTGGGTTGTGCCCACCCAGGGCCCCCTCTCTGGTGGGTCTTGGCTCTAGAAATTCTTATTATTGGTATAAAAAATCATCGCAAAGTTTCGTTCCATTCTGAGAACTTTTATTTCTGCACAAAAACAACACCATGGTAGTTCTGCTGAAAACAGCGTCAGTCCGGGGTTAGTTTCATTCAAATCATGCAAATTAGTGTCCAAAACAAGAGGAAAAGCATGAGAAAAAGTAGATACGTTGGAGACGTATCAGGCTTTAGGAGAGGAGACTTGTATATTGTTGATTTCTCTACAGGACCACAACCTGCCACGTGTCTACTGGCAAAAGCTTCAGAAGGCTGGCTATGGCATCGACGACTTGGTCATGATGGCATGAAGAACTTGCACACACTCGCGAAGAAGAAGCATGTCATTGGCATCGAGGGTGTCAAATTCCTAAAGGATCACCTGTGTGGAGCGTGTAAAGCTGGAAAGATGACCAAGGCGAAGCATCCCTCAAAGACCATTATGACTACCAGTCGCCCATTTGAATTGCTTCACATGGATCTCTTTGGCCCTACTCATTATGCCACATTCACTAATGTTGCATCTTTATATGGCTTTGCCATTGTTGATGACTATTCTCATTACACATGGGTGCATATCATCACTTACAAAAATGAAGTGCAGGAAGTCTTCAAACGATTTTCCTCGAGGGCTTCAACCAACTTTGGTGTGAAGATCAAGCACATCAGAAGTGACAATGGGACCGAGTTCAAGAATACTGGCCTTGATGACTATCTTGATGAACTTGGTATTACTCACGAGTTATCTGCTCCCTATACTCCTCAGCAAAACGGCGTCGTGGAGCGCAAGAAAAGGACCCTTGTTGTGATGGCTCGCAGTATGCTTGATGAATACAAGACGCCTCCTCGCTTCTGGCCTTAGGCAATTGATACTGCGTGCCACATCATCAACGGGTATATCTTCACAAATTCTTCAAAAAGACCTCATATGAACTCCTC
This sequence comes from Triticum urartu, assembly GCF_003073215.2. Taxonomy (NCBI): domain Eukaryota; kingdom Viridiplantae; phylum Streptophyta; class Magnoliopsida; order Poales; family Poaceae; genus Triticum; species Triticum urartu. Next base: position 290,548,461 of record NC_053028.1, read on the forward strand.
ACTGACAAGTAACCCAATGTGAGTTATTTCAAAGTCTTCAGTGCTAAATGTTGGATTAGAGATCCTCATCACAATTCTAAATTTGCACCGAAAGCACATGAAGGTTTTATGCTTGGTTACGGAAAGGACTCGCACACCTATAGAGTCTTCAACACCTATCACCACAAGGTTATTGAAACTGTAGATGTGCAGTTCGATGAGACTAACGGCTCGCAAAGAGAGAACCTACCTCTTGTGCTAGATGAAATGTCTCTTGAGGAATCCATTAAGTCCAAGGCTATTGAGGATGTCATTCCCACCAAAGAATCTGCTGAAGAAGTCATTCCAGAACGTGAAGAACATCATGCTGGTGCACCTGAGGAAAATGGCTCTGATGAAAATGATGAGCCCACTCAACGTTGTCAACCCGCTCATCCTCACATTGCTAACGAAGTGCAGATTGAGAGAATCATAAACGACATCAAAGCACTAGGTCCTCTCACACGCTCAAAAGCTTCACATTTGTCTAACTTTCGTGGGCACTTTGCTTTTGTCTCTATCACAGAGCCCACCAAAGTAGATGAGGCATTTCTGGAGCCTGAGTGGATTCAAGCGATGCAAGAGGAATTACATCAATTCGAGCTCAACAATGTCTGGGAACTTGTCAAGCAACCAGACCCACACAAGCACAATATCATCAGCACCAAATGGATCTATCGCAACAAGCAAGATGAAAATGGCCTTGTGGTGAGGAATAAGGCGCGGCTTGTAGCTCAAGGCTACACATAGGTTGAAGGAATTGATTTTGATGAAACTTTTGCACCTATTGCTAGACTTGAGGCTATTCGCATATTGCTTGCTTATGCTAACCATCATAATATCATCTTATCTCAAATGGATGTGAAAAGTGCATTCCTCAATGGTAAGCTTGAGGAAGAAGTATATGTTGCTCAACCCCTAGGTTTTGAAGATCCAAAGCATCCTAACCAAGTCTTCAGACTCAACAAGGCCCTCTATGGTCTCAAGCAGGCCCCTCGGGCATGGTATGATACAAGGAATTCCTCATGAAGAAAGGCTTCAAACCCGGTTCACTTGACCCAACTCTTTTCACCAAAACCTATGATGATGAATTATTCGTGTGCCAAATATATGTTGATGATACTATTTCTGGTTGTACTAACCAACGTCACAGTGATGAATTTGCCTATATGATGAGTAAGGAATATCAAATGTCTATGATGGGAGAACTGAAATTCTTCTTAGGTTTTGAAATTCGTCAACAGAGCAACAACATCTTCATATCTCAGGAGAAATACCTCAAGGATGTGTTGAGGAAATTCGGCATGCAAGATTGCAAAGGCGTCAAAATCCCTATGCCCACAAATGGCCATCTATGCACTGATGAAAATGGTATTAACTTCGATCAAAAGGTATACCGCTCCATGATTGGCTCTTTATTGTATCTATGTGCATCTAGGCCAGATATTATGCTTAGTGTTTGCATGTGTGCCTGTTTTCAAGCTACACCGAAGGAATCACACCATAAGGCTATGAAGCATATTCTTCGATATCTAGCTCACACTCCAACACTTGGATTATGGTATCCCAAGGACTCGGCTTTTGATATCATTAGATATTCCGACTATGACTATGCTGGTGATCGTGTGGACCACAAGTCAACATCAGGCACATGCCATTTCCTCGGACGATCCTTAGTATGTTGGTCCTCGAAGAAGCAGAACCGCGTATCACTCTCTACTGCTGAAGCTGAGTACATTGTTGTTGGTTCGTGCTATGCTCAATTGCTATGAATGAAGCAAATCGTCAAGGACTATGGCATCAATGTGAAGAATGTGCCACTCTACTGTGACAATGAGAGTGCCATCAAGATTGGTCATAACCTAGTTCAGCACTCGAAGACAAAGCACATCCAGATTCGTCATCATTTTCTTCGAGATCATGTGTTGAAGGGCGACATCTCTATCGAGCACGTGAAGACTAAAGAACAGCTAGCCGATATCTTCACAAAGCCTTGGATGAGAAGAGATTTAGCAAGTTGCGATGTGAGCTAAATATCTTAGAATCTTCGAATGTTCTTTGAAAAGGACACACATCCTAACACTTTGCAAAACTGATGACTTAGATGTGCAAGACACAACGTAACGTTTTTCTCCAATCAAGGAAGACTCACCCTCTAAGTGTGAAGAAATTAACGAAGAATTTTATTCTCAGAGCCCTATGACAATTGTACGCGGCGTCTGAAATCATTATTCTTATATGGTGGGTTACGCCACCAACAAAAGTTGAAAATCTTCAATTTGAGTTTTTCTTCATTTTTGAAATTCCTCAGTTGTTCAAATTCTTCAACTTTGCAAAGTCTTCACTCTTTCAGACTGTGTTCTTCATTGACTATATATGAGTTTTCAGTCCTCTATAGCATTCACTTATTGCTAATTCTTCAAGTTGAATTTTCCGCTAAGTAAATGTGATCGGACCCTTCCCCCTCTATGCTAAACTCAACCCAGTCTGTTCACAAATTCTTCATGTGCGTTCTATTTGAAACTCGTTCAAAATCTTCACTGTGTCCTTGTCAGCTGAAGAATTTCCGAATGAAACTTTAGAATCTTCTTATCTGAATTTTCGGCTTTTGCCGCTCAAACCATTCCACATCCCACGATGTAATTTTTATATTCACCCACGATCTCACACGATCTCCACCTCACTGTACATGGGTGACACATGTCTCTAGGATGAGAAAGGTCACGGGCATGTTCGTTCAATTTCTTCGGGCAAGCGGTTTTTCACCTCGGCTATAAATACCCCTCATCCTCCTCATTCTGCATTTACCCCACTCGACCTCTCTCCCCTAGCTCGAGGTCTCTGAACTAGCGCCGCCACTACTTCCATCATCGCTGGTGAGGAAGAGCTTCAATGCCTCGACCTCGTCGCCATCGTACTCGCGCCAGCCGCGGAAATCTTCACTCCGCTGCCGCCGTAGCTGTCTTCCGCCGCCAAGTTAGGGCGTGGAAGATTTGAATGGACAAACTTCCCATCTTCAACTCCCAGTTCATCGTGTTCTTCGTCAAGGGTAAATAAAAGCTATTTTTACTGCCCTTGTTGATTCTGATGATTTCCACAAAATCTTCAAAAGGTGTTTATTCCTCAACTTCCACACTCTTAAACACCACACATGCATCTGTTTCTTGATTTGTTTCTCTAAGCAACGTTTTTGTTCAAGATTCCTCAATTGTGTGGATTTCCAATCTATACAACTCTGGAACCTAAGTCAAAGACCGCTTAGTGAAATTCCTCAAGACACTCCTGGTCATATTCCTCAAACTTAATTATTTTGAAAAACTTCTGAGAACGCATGTGACCTCTCCAAATTCTTCTCACCTATACTCTGTTCACAGGTACACATGTTCGCTGCTGAATCACTAGGTTCTCATCAACTTAACTCATTTGCAGCATTTCTCGAAGACAAATTGCATACCTCTTCAGAGAATTCTATTGTTCAAAATCCTCAGTTGAAGAAAATGGCTGATGGCAAGAGACCTCATAAGGGAGGCAAGAGACCAGAAATGAATACTGCCTTTGAGATCCCAGATGACATCTATGAGGAATATTGCACTCCTGATGAAGCCAAACATGGCAAGGAAAACAAGAATCAGCGCAAGGTGCGCATACAGAGGATCGAAAGGAGATGGGCATGAGAATGAAGGGAGTATAGATATGTAACTCCAAAATACATGAAGAAATTCACTTTACACCCTCCTTGCCCAAGACCTCCGTTGGCACCTAGCCAAATAGCTGATCACACTAGCCTCAAGCGCGGGGAAGACTATCCAGATGAATGGGCCAAACGGCAAGCCAAGTTGGCCAAAATGGCCAAGGAGGCAGTGAGGAAATTCAATGAAGACTCTGCTGCTGCCGCTGCTGAGGTCTCTGCTGGCAAGCCTAGGAAGACCATGCCCAAGAAGCCTGCGCACAAGCCCAGTTCCTCAGCAATGCCCTCACGGCCAAGCTCATCAAATCCCTCACAGCATATTCCTCAAGCAGCTCCAGTTCCCACTGGTGCAAAACCTTCAGCTGCTGCTGCAAAGTCCTCGGCACCTGCGCATCTCGTCTTGTGCCAAAGGACAACTGGTATGTCCATTGCTTTAGGAGCATCTGCAAGTTCTTCAGCTCCTCCTCAGTCTTCAACAGGACCAACTCTGCTGAAGAAAAAGGCTACTGCTGGACGAGGCACAAGGCTAAGTCCTCACAAGAAGCAGGTTGCCTTCCAAGTGCCGTCACGTGAAGACGAAGTTGATGATGAGGAATTAGCTGAAATCATCAGGGACAGACAGCACAGGGCCGCTAGAGCCAAAGGCCGTGATGTGCCATTGATACTGGATCCTAAGTTGATCATAGACTTCATCGACCTATGGCACAAGGACCCCAACACTCCTTTGCCTGAGCTGAACCTCACTCCTGGCCAAAGTCATGTGTTGACGGTCTTCATTCATGAGGAAAAATGGAAATTTGAACAGGGGAGGAGGGCGAAGAAAGCTCAGTACAAGAAAGAGCGCTTTCTGAAGCAAAATGTTTTGAAGCTATCACCCGATGACCTTGTAGCTCTACAATCAGAAATCAAGGGTCTCAGTGATGAATTTGACCGATACTATGCTGATTGGCTGGGAGCCAAAGTCAGATTCGTCAAGCTGACCAAGGGATTCACCTCTAATGTTGCAACCCCAACGCAACATGAAATTCCTCAAGCTGAAGCATCTTCTTAGCCTACTAAAGAACATGCCAGCACCGCTGATGAGAATCAGGATGCTGAAGAAAATGAGAGCACCAGGGCTGATGAAGAAATTCCAGCCGCTGAAGAAACTACCAGGGCAACCTCTAGTGTTGCGCCTGAAGAAACTGAACAAGCCAAGGCAACTGCACCAGTTGTGCCTGAAGAAACCACCCCAATTTCCTCTGCTCCTCCTGCACAGACAAGCATCAACCTTCCTTCTGCATCAAAAGCGAAGAAAACCAAGGCTGCGGAGCGAGTAGCTGTGAGGAAAAGGAAAGCACCTGCTTCCTTAGAGTCTTCAGCTCCAAAGAAAGTGAAGACTTTGACAAGCTCTTTTGAAAATCCTATAGATGTTGTTCCCATATCAAGCATGCCATCAAAGGAGATTATTTTCTTTGGTGAGGAATATGTGATTCCAAGTGAATCTAATGAAGAAGATCCTTCTGCTGCTATGTCAGAGCAGATTGATGAATAAATTGAAGTGGACAATATCACTTCAATTCCACTAGTATCATCGCCCATGCCTCAGTTCACAGCTGAAGAGGCAGGCGTTGACGAAATAGATGATGAAGATGAAGATGTGGACATTGGGTGTACAACACCGATTCTGAATGATGACTACTGGGAAAGTCATCACCCCAATTCACCACTGTTCACCCCTCTGCAACAGATTCCTCAGTCCCCTGTCCAGACTGAAGAAATTCATACGGGCTCTGAAGGACAACAAGCTTCACTTTTGTCTATTCCTGAAGAAGTTCCAGCCACTAGCCCTGCTAAAAATGTTGCTGAGAAATAGAGGCCAAGGCTGCTGAAGAAATTGCCACTGAAATTCCTCAGCCTATGGCTCAAGAAATTGTGATTCAAGAGGTTGTGAAGACAACTGCTACAAATCTTCAGCCCAAGCCTCAGAATCCTCACACCAAGAAGCAAAAGTTCAAGGCTGACGACTTATTTACTGAGCACATTTTCTTCTCTGACTACAATCCATATGACTCTGCTCGTCTTCGACGCAAGCATTTTTGGACTGCTAGCCAGATGAACTTCTATTCCTCGCTATTGTTTGATAAGGACAAGATCTTTGACCATGAGCAAATTCCTCATGTTGATATGGAGTCTCTACCATGCTTCAACCCAGTCCTCAGTGTTCTTCACGACACTGGGCTTCTCAACCTCTGCACTAACATCTGTGATTGGAATGAAGAACTCATTCTTCAATTCTTCGCCACGCTACACATTACTGGAAATGTTGAAGATGTCAATTCATGTGTGCTGGACTGGATGAATGAAAATACTCACTACAAAGCTCCGGACTCTAAATTGCTTCACGTCGTCCCAGTCAGTCCGCCCACTGAAGGTGCAAGGAGCATCTATGATGAACCTGAGCTCTCCAAACATCTGATGCAAGTGTTGATGAAGCCTTTGAATCCAGGCCAAGCTCCAAGAACCAAATTCCTCGTCAAGGAACTGGTTTATGTGGCGAGGACTATCTACAAGATATCGACCAAAATCCTCAGTCCAATCAAGGGCCACAACTCTGATGATGAAGAAGTTGTTGGCATCATGAAGAATATGCTTTTCAACATCATACACGGTATTCCTATCAACTACCATGATTTCTTCATGAGGACTTTGGCAAATGTAGCTCTGTCACCGTTTGAGTTGAAGCCTTACGCTCCCTGGATCATCCGATTCATCAGATCAAGGTCTTCAATCAACTACAAGGCTGATTGTCAAAATCATCTCAGCTACTTGCCCCCGATTGAAGTCCTCAAAAGGTATATTTCCTCAGCTGATGAGAAGGGCAAGGCTGCTGTTATCGATGAAGGCACTTGCCCATTGGATGGACAGTTTCGCAAAGCTGCATCTTATTCCACCAATGATGACTCTGCTACACATAACACTGCCGCAAATACTTCAAAGCAATATCCTTCAGCCACTGCTCCAAGGGTGATGACTGATTGTGAGCTTCTCCTCAGTCTTCATTAGAAGGTGGACCGCAATCACAAGTGGGTCAAGCGTCAGTTTGGTTCAATTCTTTAGAACATGATAATCACGCAAAACACGATGAAGAAGCACTACTGCAAGATGCTGCTAACGCGACACTACGATCAGAAACCCTTTCACAAAATTGTGTGCGATGCACTAATCGCAAATGGGGATGTAAAAAACCGTCAAAAAAGGTGCAAAACATTTGCGATGGAGGATGCATCAAACACGGTTCAGATTTTAGTTGCGTGTGCGATGCAGGGCATACAATTCAGTTTAATGAACTGTTTGTGATGATGAGGAACAAAAGAAACGGGCAGCCAGATGAAGGTGTGTGTGATAAACAGCATATGGTTCACTCAGATGAACTGTTTGTGATTAGGCAACACAAAAGAAACGGTCAGCCAGATGAAGGTGTGTACGATATACAGCATGCGGTTCACTCAGATGAACTGTTTTCTTTGAGCCAAGAGAATAGAAATGGTTCAATATAACAACATGTGTGTGATACGCGGCAAACAGGTCTGTAATCAGAAATGTGTGCGAAGATCGATAATAACACAAATGATTGCTGCTAATAAGCCGTGTGTGTTGTGGGCAAACGCTTGGTGGTATACAATTGTTAGTGATTGATGAAATCATCACCGACGGGTTCCCCAGTATGGTCCATGTGCGATGTCATTGCACACAGAACAACAACATATGTACTTATAACTTACAAGGACTTGATTCCATAAACAGATTGAACATCGAATTACATATGTGGCTAGTACACACATGACCTTTGCACACACAAAAGTACGTTACAAAATGCCTAGGAAACTCAAATAATGTATAAAAAGGCAAAACGAACCATGAATAATTTCATATTTTAGGACGACACTACTATATATAGTTGCACGTTGCCTCTATAAAATAAATCAAGGCGGGAAGAGACAGCGTATGTCGTTTCGCACACATAGGTGACCAGGTCCCTCTCGGAACCATGAGCCTTTTTGAGAGAAGCTCTGGTTTGTAAGAAGTTTGTACCAAAACTTGTCCCAAATTGGACTAATTTTTTACCACAACATGTTGCTACTATGTCATAACACCATGCCAAGTTTCCTGATTTTGAGGCGAGTTTTTGAAAGTGCTAAAAATCGCCTATTCACCCCCCCCCCCTCTAGTCGATCACTAGCACTTTCAATTGGTATCAGAGCAAGGTACTCCCTTGTTCTATGTGATTCGGTTTAACCACCTGGAGTTTTAGTTATGTCGACTGCAGGGATAATTAAGGTCTCCGCTGCTTGCCCCGTCTTCGATGGAACTGAATATCCCTACTGGAAGAATAAGATGCGCATGCATCTTGAAGCCAGTGATGTCGACCTATGGTATGTCGTCAAGAATGGCGTTCCCAAGGCTGGTGAAGGTGTCACCGCTGCTGATGTCAAGAAGTTCGTTCAACTGGACTCCACTGCCAAGAACATCATCTGTGGTCATCTGACCAAAGGACAGTATGGCCGCGTGAGTGCTTTGGAAACATCTAAGCTAGTCTGGGACTGGCTCTTCAAGGTCAATGAAGGCGTGTCAACCCAGAGAGATCAGAGAATCAGTGTCCTTCGCAACCTCTTCAACCGCTTCAAGAGAAATGACAATGAGAACATCCAGCTCACGTTTGATCGACTCACTGGCATCACAAATGAGCTTCAAGCTCTCGGCGCCACTGAGATCACCAAGCATGAAGTCGTCAAGACACTCCTGAGATCACTTGACAGCTCGTTTGACACCCTAGCCCTGATGATTCAAGAACGTCCTGATTTCAAGACACTCGATCCGTCTGACATACTTGAGAGGCTCAACACACATGAGTTTCAGCTTTCTGAGAAAAGAGACATCTACGGTCCCAACTATGGGTGAACTCGTGCCTTGAAGGCAAAAGCTGTCTCCTCATCTGAAGAAGAATCTGGCAACAGCTCTGATGATCCTGAAGACATTGGAAAGGAGCTTGCTATGCTTGTGAAGAAGTTCCAAAAATTCACCAAGAAGAAAGGCTTCAGAAAGTCTTCACGATCAAGCTCAAGGAATGATGAAGCTTCTGCTCATGACTACAAGAAGAGAACATGCCACAAGTGCAAGAAACCTGGCCACTACATCTCTGAGTGTCCGTAGTGGGACAATGAGAACAAGAATAAGAAGAAGAAGAGCAAGGAATATGACTCTGACGAGAAGAAGAAGAAGAAATACTCAAAGTCTTCTTCCAAGTATTCCTCAAAGTCTTCATCACACAAGAAGAGCTCATCTGGAAAGGCACGTGCGTTTGTTGGCAAGGAAATGGATTCAGAGGAGGAGTCCGATTCTGAGGAGGCGGAGGTGCAGTCTGAGGAGGAGTCCGATTCTAGCGTTGCAAGTCTGGCTACAGCATACGTTGCCAAGTCCATCTTCAACATTGAAGACAATGACTTCATCACCGACACCGATGCAAATGACAAGGACTACTCCGCTCCTACCTACTGCTTCATGGCACGCGGTGCCAAGGTAAACACACGCACTACTCACTATCAAACATCTAGTGAAGATGACTCTGATTGTGGTTCAAAACCCAGCTGCAAAACACTTGCTAAAATTGCAACTGAACAACAGAAAGCTATGGAACATATTCAAAAACTATTAGACAAAAGCGATGATCTGTTAGATGCTGAAATGACTCGATCTCAGTCCTTAATTGAATACATAAAAAATCTTCACGTTAAGTATGAGGAACTTGAAAGTCGTCATGAAACGCTCTCAACAACTCATGAAAAGCTTTCCTATGATTATCTTCAAAGGAAGCAAGATCTTGAGAAATTGAGAGCGGCTCATGAAGATCTTCAAAAGGAAAACAAGTCACTTCGCGCTGAACAGATCAGTTCTACTCAAGAAGGATTTGAACCACCATGTCTTAAATGCATCGAGCGTGACAACGCTATTTTTGTTGTTGAGTGTTCTACTGCTGCTACTGTTGCAATATCTTCAACTATTGATGTGGTAACTAACCCCTCTGCTGAGGATACCACTGCTATTGCTGATGAGAATGCTAGGTTGAAGACATTGCTTGAAACAAGGATGTACAAAAGTCTCAAAGGGCATCAGACACTATGTGATGTCCTCAAAAGGCAGATCCTGAACCGAAACCCTAGGAAAGAGGGTGTTGGGTTCGAAAGGAAAATGAATGCTGATGGCTCTTACTGGAAACCTGAGCAGTACCCCAAAACCACATGGGTTGTTGCAAAGGAACATTCAGCGGATCCATCCACTCTATCTGGCTTCACTTGTGCTAATCCCATTATTATTGATGAATCCTTTGATGCAAACTATAAACTATTTAAGAATCAGAATGGTGAAGTGTTTGCCAGGTATATTGGTACTAACTGTAGGAATGGACCGCCTATGAAGAAGGTCTGGGTGCCGAAAAGGTGTTTGGAGAATCTTCCTGTGAATGTCATCATGACACCACAGGTGAAGAAGACAAACCATAGACCACAGGCTTCATACGGTCCAAAGGCTTCATACAGACAGAGGACTCACCTGAGTCGCACTAACGCAAATGTTTTGCAGGGAAACCGTACTCAGGCCTGTGAATATGAGCGTGTTTCATCAAACCGCCATGTTCATAAGACCAAAAACTATTCTACTTATTCTTATGAGTACTATTGTCCACCTGCAAGACTTTTTGCTAGGGCTCCAAAGCCAAAGTTCTCAGATGCTGCACTTAGACTCATTGCTTCGAAGCCACCCTTGAAGATGTGGGTGGCTAAGAAAGCTTAACTCTCTTTTCCAGGGAAAGGTCTCCAGCCGAAAACCAAAATCATCTGACGCTATTGCTGGAGACCTTAAACATCTTGTAGGGCGCAAGATCAAATGCCCAAATGGTCTTATTATGTACTTTGTTCCTGAATCGCTTGCTACTCACCCTATCAGTCCAAATCTCGATCTAAGCTTTCATAATCCACTGGTTCGTCAAATGTTTTTGCTTCACAATTCTCTTTGTGAAGCCTATCCCCCTAACTGCACTATAGGGTACGACACCAGCTGCTTCAGAATGGATTATTGATAGTGGGTGTACCAATCACATGACTGGCAAGCGAAGCCTTCTTATGGACTCAATACTACGCCCATCTGACAAAAGTCACATCACATTTGTTGACACTAGTAAAAGCAAGGTATTGGGTCTAGGTAGAGTTGCAATCTCAAAGGATCAACACATGGATAAAGTCATGCTTGTTGAATCCCTTGGTTTCAACTTAATGTCTGTTTCAATGCTTTGCGATTTAAACATGATTGTGATGTTTGGAAAATATCGTTGCCTTGTACTAATGGAATCTGACAAGTCTCTAGTGTTTGAAGGGTATCGGAAAGATGATTTGTACATGGTAGATTTCTCAGCAGGACCACAACTTGCCGTATGTCTTCTAGCAAAAGCTTTTGAATACTGGCTCTGGCATCAGAGGCTAGGGCACACTGGCATGAGGAACCTCCACACCCTTGCAAGGAAGAAGCATCTCATAGGCATCGAGGGCGTCAAGTTCAAGAAGGATCACTTATGCGGTGCCCGTGAAGCAGGAAAGATGACGAAGGCCAAGCATCCCACGAAGACAATCATGACAACGACTCAACCCTTCGAACTGCTCCACATGGATCTTTTCGGTCCCACTCATTACTCAACTCTTACTACTACTACTTGTCTCTATGGCTTTGTCATTGTTGACGATTATTCAAGATATACTTGGGTGCATATAATCCTCTACAAGACTGAAGTGCAGGATGTCTTCAGACGCTTCGCCAATCGAGCAATGAACAACTATGGTGTCAAGATCAAGCACATCAGAAGTGATAACGGCACTGAATTCAAGAACACTGGTCTAGACACTTATCTTGATACTTTGGGCATTACACATGAATTCTCAGCTCCGTACACACCACAGCAGAATGGCGTCGTGGAACGCAAGAACAGAACACTTATTGAGATGGCCCGGACGATGCTTGATGAACACAAGACTCCAAGAAAGTTCTGGCCTGAAGCCATTGATACTGCATGCCATATCATCAACCGTGTTTATCTTCACAAGCTTCTCAATAAGACATCCTATGAGCTCCTTACTGGCAAGAAGCCTAATGTCAGTTACTTCAGAGTATTTGGTGCCAGGTGCTGGATCAAGGATCCACGTCACACTTCAAAATTTGCACCAAAAGACATGAAGGTTTTATGCTTGGATATGGAAAGGATTCGCACTCCTACAGAGTCTTCAACCTCTTTCATTATAAAGTGGTCGAAACAGTGGATGTGCGGTTCGATGAGACTAACGGCTCACAAAGAGAGCACCTGCCAAATGTGCTAGATGAAGTTCCATCCAGTGAATCAATCAAACTTATGGGAACTGGAGAAATCATACCTTCTGAAGCTCGGCCTGAAGAGGAACTTATCATCTCCGCACCAGATCAACCTGAAGACAATGCTCAGCCTGAAGACAATCCTTCTAACGATGACAATGATCAGCAAGAGCAAAATCTTCGTCATGTACATCCTCGTGTCGCAAATGAAGTACAGATTGAGAGAATAATTGACAGCATCAATGCACTAGGTCCACTCACTCGTTCAAGGGCAACACAACTAGAAAATTTCCGTGGGCACTTCGCATTTGTCTCAATATCTGAACCCAAGAAAGTTAAAGAAGCCTTCATGGAACCTGAATGGATTCAAGCTATGCAAGAAGAGCTTCAACAGTTTGAGCTGAATAATGTATGGGAACTGGTTAAGCGTCCTGATCCTCGCAAGCACAATATAATAGGCACCAAATGGACATATCGCAACAAGCAAGATGAGCATGGTCAAGTTGTTAGAAACAAAGCTCGTCTCGTTGCTCAAGGGTACACTCAAGTTGAAGGGATTGACTTCGATGAAACATTTGCTCCTGTGGCTAGACTTGAAGCCATACGCATACTGCTGGCCTATGCAAATCATCATAACATTCTTCTGTATCAAATGGATGTGAAGAGCGCTTTTCTCAATGGCAAGATTGACGAAGAAGTGTATGTTGCACAACCGCCTGGCTTTGAAGATCCAAAACATCCTGACATGGTGTACAAGCTCAACAAGGCGCTGTATGGCCTCAAACAAGCCCCTCGGGCTTGGTATGACACACTCAAATACTTCCTGAAGAGCAAAGGCTTCAAACCTGGTTCCCTCGACCCCACTCTCTTCACGAAGACATATGATGGTGAACTTTTTATGTGCCAAATATATGTGGATGACATTATCTTCGGCTGCACCCATTAGAAATACACAGATGAGTTTGGATATATGATGCAAGAGCAATATCAGATGTCCATGATGGGTGAGCTGAAGTTCTTCCTTGGTCTTCAAATACGTCAGCAACGCAACGGCATCTTCATATCTCAAGAGAAGTACCTCAAAGATTGCCTGAAGAAATTTGGGATGCAAGAATGCAAAGGCTTCACGACTCCAATGCCAGCCAAACATCATCTGGGTCCCGACGACAATGGTAAAGAGTTCGATCAAAAGGTATACCGCTCCATGATTGGTTCTTTACTTTATCTATGTGCATCTAGGCCAGATATTATGCTTAGTGTTTGCATGTGTGCTCGATTCCAAGCGGCACCAAAGGAATCGCATCACTTAGTTGTGAAGCGAATTCTTCGATATTTGGCTCACACCCCAACATTAGGATTATGGTATCCAAAGGGCTCAGAGTTTGATCTAGTTGGATTCTCGGATGTTGATTATGCTGGTGACAAGGTGCATCGCAAGTCTACATCAGGCACATGTCATTTTCTGGGACGATCACTTGTATGTTGGTCTTCAAAGAAGCAGAACTGTGTATCTCTCTCCACTGCTGAATCTGAATACATTGCTACTGGATCTTGCTGCGCTAAGCTTCTATGGATGAAGCAAACACTCAAAGATTATGTCATTCATCTGAAGCAAGTGCCACTCTACTGCGACAACGAAAGCGCCATCAAGATTGCCAACAACCCAGTTCAACACTCGAAGACAAAGCACATTGAAATTCGTCATCACTTTCTCAGAGATCATGTTGTGAAGGAAGATATTGATATCATACACGTCAACACTGAAGAGCAATTGGCAGATATCTTCACCAAGCCCTTGGATGAGAAGAGGTTTTGCAAGTTACGGTGTGAGCTAAATATCTTGGAATCCTCAAATGTCCTGTGATCAGGCACACATCCTAACACTTATGCATATTGATGACTTAGATGTGCAACACACGAAGTAAAGTATATCTTCAATCAATGAAGACTTACATTCTAAGTGTGAATACATTAATGTGGAATTTGACTTCGGAGCGCCACGATAATTGTGCGCCGTGTCTGTAATACTTCCTATACGGTGGGTAACACCACCACCAAATTTTTCTGTTTGAAGTGTTTCACTCATGGCGTTACGTTTGGTATGTATTCACATTTGGTTTGGCTTCAATCTCAACTTGTCTTCATGATTATCTTCACTATCTAGATTTGATTGTCTTTCTCATCTATATATATATACTAGTGTTCTGTCCTCTACAGCATTCACTTATAGCTATGTCTTCTTGTTGAATCTTTTGAACTAAGTGAATGTGATCGGACCCTAACCTCTCTATGCTTTCTATATCAAACTCCATCTCTCCAAATCATATGCATTCTATTGAAACTGTCGAATATCTTCTCTGCGTCCTTGTCGGCAGAAGATACAGAGACAAACATTAAGTCCGTTTTCAATGCTAATTCCTTCACCTGAAACCTGGAGAAGTGGGAACGACCACCCGACAATCCAGGCGTGCGTGGGAACGTGGAACAACCTCCGATATGTTGCATGATGGCCACGTGTCCTTCAGATGTGAATGGCCAGGGGCACCTATGTAATAACACTGTGTCGTCCCTGTCTCTATAAATACACGCCTCACCAGTCATTATCCTTTCTTCCACTCTCGCACAAACCCTAGAGCCACCGCTCGCCCTCGACGACGCCGATGACGAAGCGCTTAGTTGCCGCGACCTCACCAACTCCGTCTTCACGCCGGCCGCGGACATCGTCTTCTCCGCCGTCGCCATAGGAGTCCTCCGTCGCCAAGTTAGGGCACGGACGATCGATCTGCTCGGCCTCCTCTCCCACTCCTTCTAGCAGTTCTTTGTGTGGTAAATAAAACTTCTTTTTTACGGCCCCTTTGATTCTATAGATCCATCACTTTCTACCACAAGCAGTTTCTATTCACACAAGTTGAATCTATTTCATACTGCATCTCATAATATGCCTAGTATGTTCACTTATGCTTCACAAAGTAGTTAGATTCCTCACTTGTACTTATTCGTGGATTCGTACAAATCTGGAACCAACTCTCTATCTATGAGTGAATGTCTTCGCACTATGAGGTCAATGTCTTCTAAACTGATTTATCTTCAAAATCTTCTGAGAATGCATATGACATCTTCCCCTTCCTTCGCACCTTAATGGTGTCACAGGTACATGTCCGTGGGAGAATCCCTTGGTTCTCATAGTCTGCATTCATTTGCAGAATTCTTACAGCATCATATAAATTCTCCTGAAGCCAGTTCCTGTTTGACCAGCAAGCGGAAGCCTTTGAAACCTTTGAACGTGTTGAAGCCATTCAGTTTGAAGATCATGGCTATAGAGAAATCAGCAAGGAAGGGTGGCCGACAGCGTCGAGGGGGAACATCAAGAGATCTGCCTGATGACCTCTCAGAGTTGTACAAGACAGACCCAGAAGAGGATTACAATCAGCGCAAGACACGAATCCAATGGATTCGAAGGTACTGGGCTGAGCAATGGTTCAAGTACAGGTTTGTGACCCAGGAATATGCAGAGAAGAATGCCATCAAGCGACCATGGGGAGACATCCTATACAGAAATCTTCAACCCAGGTCCAGAGATGAAGCCATTGAACAAGGCTTCTATCCCTGCATGGTCCGTGAACCACAGCCTGCAGATGCTGATCCATCATCATTGATATGGTGTCGTGACGACAATCTGTTCAAGCGCAACTTCCAGTTTGCCAAGAACTCGGCTAAGCAAAACAATAAGACATTGGGACTAGACTTCAACCCTGGTCCTTCTGCTCCCCGTGCCGATGGCACCCGCGAAGATGAACCCAATCTTGTTGGCCCTTCTACAACCTGCAGGGTCTCATCACTCATATCATGGTTCAAGGGATAGCCATGGATGAGCCTGCAGATGACGCTGAATCTGATGAAGCGCCTGCACCGCCGAAGCCAAAGAAACTGAAGAAGCCTAAAGCTTCAAAGCCTGCTCCTGCACCAAAGGTCTTACATGCGAAGCCACTGGCTACTGCACCTCCTGAAGACAGTGTGCAGTCTGAAGATCTATCACGTATCTCCAAGAAGACTAAGATGAGAAAGAATACTGATCAGGCACTGACTGCTGCTGCTATTCTGCGCAATGACGCCATTGATCTTTCCAGCAATGAAGATCTTGCAGATGACGCTCTTGAGCAACTGATCAAGAGCAAGGAAGAAGCAGAGATCTTCAATGATTTGCCTCTCTTTGATGTGGCAATCCTCCATAACTTCATTGATGAGTGGTTTTACACGCCCAACCTCAGCTTTAAAGATCTAGAACTTCCAATTGGCCTCAGTGTCGCCTTCCATGGCGCCATTGCTTCTGAGCTATCTCTAGCTCAGCGCATCGTTGAACTGAAGCAAAAGATCGACTATGAGAAAGCTCAGTTCAAGAAGCACATGGCCAAGCTCAGCGTGCAAGATGTGAAAAACTTCAAGATTATTCTTGTGAACGCATGAAGAGCCTGGATGACAAGTGTGTGCAAGCCTACAATGAAGTTGAGAAGCGCAAGGCTCTTGGTCGTCCTGGCATCGACCCAAGAATGGCCGCAAAGAAGAAGAAGCTCTCAACTGACCAATCTGCACCTTCAAGGCAGGAAGAACCTCGCATAGTCTTCCCAAGCAGCATGACTGGCTCGAAGCCAAAGGTCAGGTTAACCGCTTCAGAACTGAAGAACATGAGGACTGCCGAGGCTGAAGCCAGAAAAGGAAAAATCCTGAAGCTTCTGATGCCGCTCCCTCTAAGAAGAAGCGCAAAACCAAGAAGGATCGGGCTGCTCCCACAGAGCCCTTAGTTGTTGAACCTATCTCAATGGTTCGCCCTGCATCTGAACACCACGAGCGCCAACTGATTGTTCATGAGCCTGCTTCCACAGAGGCTCCTGATGCTGAAGACATTCCAGCAGTTGACCCTACCGCTGCTGAAGACATTGGTCACCATGACAATGTTGAAGATGATGAGGTCCTTCCTCAGATCGAGCACCAACTGGTATCATCGCCTGTGCTTATGCACAGTGAACTCATCAGCATTGGTCGTCCTCTGACGCCAACTGCTCAGGATGCATCGTGGGCTGATCACACATAGAGACAAGACACTCCAAGCTCTCCCCAAGCAACCCCATCAGTGCAAGAAGAGGATGACTTTGAGGCCCAGCCAACTCCATCTCCACAGGCGTCGCCAGCGCTACGCAGGCTTCGCAAAGGACCAAGGTCTCAAGTCCCTCTTCCGAGCATTCCAGAAGGAGAAGTGCACCACCAATCTGTTGCACGTCAAGTGTTTCCAGATGCCACTCCTACTGTGACTGTCTCTGAGTCTGAAGCCAAAGGTGCTGAAGATAATCCGGCTGCATCAGCCGATGACAAACAAGAAGAAGATCGTGTCCCTACACCCCCAAACTCTGAAGAAGCTGTTCCTGACATGAACGTGTCTGTGCCCGACCCTCCAGCTCATCAAGTGGAGGTTGAGAAACTTGAGGCTGCCACCACCAACACAAATGAAGCCAATGACGTAGTCATGGCTGAAGCAAATGTGGAGCCTGCACCAACCAATGTGCCAGAGGCCAATGAAGCCAATGATGCAACTTCAACAGATGTGCAGCCTGACGCCTCTGTTGATGCCACTACTCCTGTTCCACCACCAAGGCCACACACTATCGAGCAAGCATTCAACTATGGCCAACTTGTCACTGTCAAATGGCCTTTTCTGACTCCTCCGCCTGCTGCTGGTCCTCAGTTTGACTATCACGTTGAGCACAGGCCTTAGGTTCAGAAGCCAATACCAAGGTTGCCCAGGTTTCCAGGCACTGCATCTGCACCCGGATCATTCAATATCAATGGCTTCAAGGCACACAACACCTTCTTTAATAGTGCCAAGAACCCCTACACCAAGGCAAGAATATCTTCTGATCAGTTCTGGAGTTATCAGCAGCGCAGTTATTACTCATGCATTCTGTACAATCAAGGTTGCATTTTCCCACATATGTGTCTTGACACTGAAGCCATAACTGGACTGCCCTATTTGGAAGAAGCTCTGGATTGCTTCAGAGAGTCAGGCTTGCTGCAGTTCGTCACTGATAAGGAGCACTAGAATGAAGAATTGCTGCTCCAATTCTATGCCACTCTTCATATCCATGGCTACAACAGGGATCCGAAGACTTGGGTCCTTGAGTAGATGACAGGCAATGTTCATCATGAAGCCAAAGCCTTTGATATCATTGAGCTTAATGGCCTGCCCACTCCAGGAGATCTGTATGAACCTGGTTGTCAGCTTCACAGTGCTGCTATGGAAAGCATCTTCCACAAGCCTGAGCCCAATATGAGTCAGATGCTTAGCATGATGAAGCCTTTGCCTCCAGATGCTGAATATCCTAAGGAGTTCTATGTTGAAGACCTTGAGTATCTGCCACGTACTATCTATCACATCATAAGGCGAACTCTCTGGCCCATCAAAGGACATTCTCCACATGCCAAGCTAGAAGGCGCAATGAAGACGTTGGTCTTTCATATTCTTCATGACAAAAGCTTCAATGCACAAGACTTCTTTATTCACCAGCTTGCTGCATCAGGATCTGACATTTTTGGCTTGAAGTTTTACGCTCCATGGATAATGCGGCTGATCAAACTACACTCAGCTATCACCTATCAGCCCTCTGCTTGCAATCATCGGATCTTTCTGCCTAACGTCGATATGTCAGTTGAAGCCATCTATCCAGAGCCTGCCAAGGAGCCTCTTAGTCTTTAGAATGCTGAGAATCAAAGCTTCTCTCAAAACATTGAAGGAGTTCAAGCAGTCTCTCGTGTTTATCCTTTGGCTGGCACTACATGTGCACCTCACCGTGCCCTCACTGAAGCCACTGACAGCACCATTGCCCAACGGCCCAAGAAGCGATCCCGTGTTCTCAATGACCGAGAGCTTCTGGTTGCCCTTCATCAGAAATAGGATAGGCATCATGACTGGCTGAAGCGCCAAATGCAAAGCCTCTTGGTGGACGTAAACAGGATTTGTGATCTTGCCACCAAGAATGCCTTTGTTGCCCATGAAACCTGTCGGCGTACATGGAAAGGGCTGATGCTTATGTGCTCTAAGAATGATCTTCAAGAGGATGGCTTCTCTGAGCGCTTCAAGTTTGACTCAACACCTCCAAGAAGGATTGTGCTGCGACAAACTCCGTCTCTTGAAGACTCTGAGTTCTCTTCCTCCGCGGCAACTGTGAATGCCAGAGTGATCGATGACGAAGACGATGCTACTTCACCGCCCCCTACTTCTGCATGCATCGACACTGCCCCGAGTTCGTCTGCACCGCCTAACAACACCGACGACCTTGCTGCTTCACCTACTCCTCATGGAAACGAGTAGATGCTCTATGTCGTCAAACCTTTTTGGTCCTTACTGACAAAAGGGGGAGAAGCATATGAGTTTGATAGTCTTCAAGAGGGTCCATATGGGCAGCTGCTTTATATTTTGCCTAGTGTTTACAACTCTCGTTTTGATACATTTGGTTCTTTGAGTTGTAACACTTAAACTCGATGGTCGTCTGCTACTTATTTGTTATTCTGTGATGCGATGATAAATTCCGCATGTGCGACGATAAATTACACACTTAGATCATTTTGTAGACATCCATTTTTCATTATGCATGTCATTATCTTCACATACTTTTCATGCATGATGAATTGTCATCATAAGTTGAAGAGGATCTCCACAAGTACAACCTGCCATGTGCATTTGCATTCCAAAAGCAAATTACTTATATGCACATCTTCACGGGGAGCCCTTGCAACTTATGAAGACAATCCCCTATCCTTTACAATTTCACATATTATATTCCCCGTTGAAAACTTCAACTAGTTTTTCATCAATCACCAAAAAGGGGGAGTTTGTAAGTGCATCTAGTGCCACCCCTAGTTGGTTTTGGAGTATTGACGACAAACCTAGTTGAGGGACTAATGTGTTTGTGAGAATTGCAGGATAACACAGGTAGAAGTCCCTCATTGATTCGGTTTTCCTACCAGAGATGACCCCTAAAAATGTAAGAAGACATTGAAGACAAAGGTGGTATGTGAAGACATTCACATTGAAGACTATGACAAGAGAAGACATCGCATGAAGACTATGGAGCGCGAAGACTTAGTTCTTTCGTCGTTCTTTTTCTTCTTTGTTGAGTCATAGGAACCACCGTACTGTTAAGTGGGGTCCAAGAGAACCAGTCAGAATGACTGAAGTGATGCTTAACCAAAATCCTATGTCTTCGAGTGAAGACTATGAGAGCAAATCTTGTCCAGAGTTGGATAAGTCAGCTTTGCTTGTAGCCCAAGTAAAGTTGTCGTGTGTGTTTGAAATCTGACCGTTGGAACACGTGTCAGTTCCTTAGTGACCCAGGGTCATTTCGGACAAATCAGGTCGGGTTGCCTAGTGGCTATAAATAGCCCACCCCCTACAACCATAAACGGTTGGCTGCTCAGAGTTAGAGTACGGCTTTTGTCGTTTGAGAGCAACCTACCTCGAAGCCTTTGAGAGAGAATTCCTTGCGAGGATAAAGCCCTAAACACCCAGAGCCAAAGAGTGTTAGGCATCACTTAAGTCTTCCTGTCTGTGTGATCTGAAGACTTATTACACTTGAGGACTGTGAATCCTCCAGCCGGTTAGGCGTCGCGTTCTGAGCATCCAAGAGTCATTGTGGATCGCCAGTGAACGAAGTCTGTGAAGGTTTGGAAGTCTACCTTGAAGACTTACCAGAGTGATTGGGCGAGGACTGGGTGTCCTTAGCTCAAGGGGAATAAGGTGAAGACGAGGTCTTCTGAGTTGAATCTAAGCCTCCCTAACCAGACGTACAGTTGTCACAGCAACTGGAACTGGTCCAGCAAATCATTGTCTTCAACGAGTCACTGGTTTCATCCTTCCCTTCCCTTTGCTTACTGTTGGTCCTTGTGAAGTCATTGTATGATTGCATTATCTTTTGTCTTCACTGAGTGACTACTTGTTCTGATTGGCTTCACAATATCTTCCTACTTGATCTTTACTGCCTAGCTGCTATTAGTCATTATGCTTTCACTTCATTGAATACTTGACTATGGTTTGCCTAGTGTAGTCTACCTTCCGCTGTATGGTAATAGGTTTATTTCTATCGTTTGTCTTCGAAACTTCCATGTTTTGAAGACTTTCATAAAAATCGCCTATTCACCCCCCTCTAGTCGATCACTAGCACTTTCAGTTTTGGATTTATAGTAATTTTAAAACCAGGTTTCTCAATTTTTGTTGTCGAGTCAGCACCGCGCTGGATAGGCTTTTTACTCGTGGGTGCCAAATGATAAATCCAAATCTGTCACTACCATGCTACTTTTCTTATTAATAATTATAGCCCATTTGGTGTGCTAGCTGAAAATAAGTTTGTGGGTGCTGGTGGGCGCTAAGAACTTGCGGCTTCTGTAATGAACAAAGATCTTGAGGATACCACGAGAGTGATGTTCTTTCCATATGTTGTGAATGCTTATAATATGTATGTCTTAATGAAAGAAATGGCAGCCATTGGCCCAGTATGAAAGAAAATATGGGTCAAAACCGAGTTGAAAAGGGAAACACTATCTAACTCCAGCTTACAAACAGTACAAAAGCACAAGGATTAATTGCTCATCAGGTTTAGACAAAATCCAGATTGAACAGGACAATGACATCTAACTCAACCAAAGTTTTCCGCAGTCACAACCAAATGGATCAGTCGGACCCATAAAATCAAGATCCCCGGCCAGAAATTCTACTGGTACATGATGACAAGTTGTTGTAAATAGGAGCCAAGCACGATCAGAAGCCCTTAGGTCCACCTGAAACTTCTTTTTATGTTGTTCAACACTTGCAGCCGTAAGAAATTTCTTGTCGAAAAACTTAATCCTCACGGACAATAGTGCCCTCGCATTCAACATGAAGAATGTGAAAAGGCTAGTGTTTGCATTGTTGGATGCATATCCTTCCAGTGTTACTGTCTTAAAATGAATGTCATGAGATCTGAGAAAATCCCGGTGCTTCTTGAACCATCGATTGGTTATACCTTGTTCTCCATGTGTTAGTGCCTAAATAGAGATGAAGATTGAAAACATTTAATGTCTAAAAAGATTATGTTGAAAGAGTGATAGTTCAACGAATAATTATAGTACATTATATATGGGCTTTCAATGTGTGTGAAATCATCACCTTTATATACAAATTCTCTGGACATGGAAAGCATTGCAGCAAGCCAATAATCGTGTTCAGATCAAAACACCACATACTGATATGTAAGGTCTTGATAGAATCCACCACCACTGATAGGATGGACAAGCTCTTCATTGAGCATAGAACATAATATTAGTACCAAAAGTGTACTCCAAGATGATACTTAACTTATGCGCACAAATGAAAAAGGCAGATTACAAAAGTTTACGTAAATAATATACAGTACCTCAATAGGTCTGGAGCCAAACACCATCTTGAACCATCTAAAAGGATCACGAATTGCACCCAAGGTCTCCAGTTTAGGCACAGAGACTAGTTATTTGCGAAGGTACTATACCAGAATCAAGGAGCAACCTTTGAAGTGAATGGGCATCTTCGATGATGAGATCATGTCCAAAAAAACAAATTCCCATGCTTACAAGGTGGGGACGACTTTATTTTGAGACAATGGATGCGAATTTCCATTGCAAAAATAAGCAGCAAGCGCTCCAGGGCAGGGCAGTTGGAGTGGATGATGCTATGCAGTGCGGCCTCCGATAGATCAACCACCACAAGCACAAGTTTTTTAGCAGTGGGAGTCTAAGCATTTGTACCAGATTGTTTGCTAGATGGCACCGGGCAAATGTGGCGGTGTGGAGAGAGGAGGAAAACCACGTGATGGATACCGGTGGTGAGGGCACAGATACATCGGTTCGTGGTATGTTACATACATAGTCATGGTAGAACTCAAGCTGCTGGAGTTTGTCGAATTGACGGGATGTCAGCCAGGCGGCCACCGTGCAGGGTATGTCCAGCAGGTAGCATGCCGGGATGCAAATGTGTTGAACAGAGCCCTCGTGGGAGGAGATGATGGCTCGGGGGAGTTCAGAATCATCATTGACAGATAGCTGACGACAGTCGAGATTAGGAGGCATGGTGCGCCACAGCGTGCCCCACTGAGATGCGAGGACTTGTGTGTGGTAGCCATCCTTGGAGGGGAGAAGGGATATGATCTCCCCAAGGATACCGTCTGGGAGATCGTTGATGCGGTCCGCTGGAGATTCTACTGGTTCCTCGGGTCCAGGATGCGCTTCTGGCTGCACAGCCGGGTCCAAGATCTTCATTCGGCGGCGGCGCTGGTCGGAGCCTCATCCGTGTACATACCAATCTAAAAGAAAAAATGGCATAACATGTAGGACAATCGAAATTAATTCTCAAGATCAGGAAGAAAAAAGGCACAAACATATATGTAGGACATTCAAAATCAATTCTCAAGATCTGGCCACGAATTATTAGCACGCAAGCTAACCCTAGTCGGATTATTAGCAAAAATTATTTGTACAGAACAAACAATTAATCACTAACTCTATACGGATAACATTCAAACAATCAATACACTACGTGCATCTAACATGTTTGTCGCACAAATGGGTATATAGATGACTAACTGGTTTTCCGTCGGAGTCGCAGTTGTTGCCAGAGTTGCTGTTAACCTCCTGCTCTGGCTAGGGGGGCACGATGGCACCGACGAAGTCAAGGTCATGTTGCTGCCCGCGCGAGACCTCGTCGGCGGCGACAGAAACCTCTGTGGCTATCTTCACGCGTTGTGCGGGTGCTTCACCAGCCCCGGCGTCGTCACTCCCTCCGATGGTGCGCTTCGGCGGCATCGTCATACACTCCAGAGTCCAGACGTTGGTGACCACTGTGGACCGGGGGTGCGGCCGCCTATCATGGCCGGCGGCTCGGGAGCGCAATTAATACGGACCAGTGGGAGTGAGGCAGGCTGCAGTCAAAAGTTGTCTCGCCTCCCGGTGAGCCTGCGCGGTGGACGTCTGCCATTCCTACCATCATTTCACACAGCTACTTGCATGCCTCCCCGTCAATTCACACACCTGCACGCACACCTCCCCGTCTGCCTGGGCGGTGGACTGCTCGCATGCGTCCCATCAACTCACACCTGCTGGCATGGCACACGTGGCGTGTGGCAGCACATATGTTTTTTGGTTTATTTTCTGCCGCTTTACTGCTTCACTGAACCGTTTGCGTTGAAGAGATGCACAAATCCTGCGTTCAACATCTCGCACACTTCCCGGTGAACCTACGCACTAGACGAGTTTTGGATTTACTAGAATTTAAAAACCAGGTATCTCAACATTTTGCATGGGACCTAAGCATGCACCCAAGGACAAGGATTTGATTTCTCAACCAATTTATATGCACTAGAGCAAGTGCATGTAGTTCAAATTTGAATTATGTACATAAATGCACTGAAAACTTAGTTAATGCATAAAAATGTCCAAACGAACCCCGAAAAATCACAAAAATTGACACAACACTCCTGGTGTTCTATGTTGACATGAGAAAAAAAATTGAAAGCAATAAGAGGCAATGGATGTCGTTTCGTCCCCAAAGGTGGGACGTTCCCTACCGGAACCATCATGCTTGTTGTGAGAAGCTCTGGTTTGTGAGAAGCATATACCCAAACCTGCCCCAAATGGGACAAAAAATATACCACGGCATGTTGATGCCGCTCCATGATAGCATGCCAAGTTTCATGAATTTTAGACGAGTTTTGGATTTACTAGAATTTAAAAACCAGACATCTCAATGTTTTGCCGGCAATCAACGGTGCCCTGGTGTTTCAAATTCATTCCCATTTCTTGCATGGGACCTAAGCATGCACCCAAGGACACATATTTGATTTTTCAACCAATTTATATGCACTGGAGCATGTGCATGTAGTTCAAATTTGAATTATGCACATAAATGCATTGAAAACTCAGTCAATGCATAAAAATGTCCAAATGAACCCCGAAAAATCACAAAAATTGACACAACACTCCTGTTGTTCTATGTTGACATGAGAAAAAACATTGAAAGCAATAAGAGGCAATGGATATCGTTTCGTCCCCAAAGGTGAGACGTTCCCTACCGAAACCATCATGCTTGTTGTGAGAAGCTCTGATTTGTGAGAAGCATATACCCAAACCTGCCCCAAATGGGACAAAAATTTTACCATGACATGTTGATGCCGCTCCATGATAGCATGCCAAGTTTCATGAATTTTGGATGAGTTTTGGATTTAGTAGAATTTAAAAACCAGGCATCTCAATGTTTTGCCAGCAATAAACGGTGCCCTGGTGTTTGAAATTCATTTCCATTTCTTGCATGGGACCTAAGCATGCACCCAAGGACACAGATTCCATTTTCCAACCAATTTATATGCACTGGAGCATGTCCATGTAGTTCAAATTTGAATTATGCACATAAATGCATTAAAAACTCAGTTGATGCATAAAAATGTCCAAACGAACCCCGAAAAATCAAAAAAATTACACAACACTCCTGTTGTTCTATGTTGACACGAGAAAAAAATTTGGAAGCAATAAGAGGCAATGGATATCGTTTTGTCCCCAAAGGTGGGACGTTCCCTACCGAAACCATCATGCTTGTTGTGAGAAGCTCTGGTTTGTGAGAAGCATATACCCAAACCTGCCGCAAATGGGACAAAAAATTTGCCACGGCATGTTGATGCCGCTCCATGATAGCATGCCAAGTTTCATGAATTTCAGGCGAGTTTTGGATTTACTAGAATTTAAAAACCAGGTATCTCAATGTTTGCGACCGAGTGATGGTGGCAGGGTGTTTGACATTCATTCCCATTTCTTGCATGGGACCTAAGTACGAAACCCAGGACACATATTTGAATTTTCAACTAATTTATATGCATTAGAGTATGTGCCTGTAGTTCAATTTTGAATTATGCACATGAATGCACAGAAAACTCAGTTAATGTATAAAAATATCCAAGAGAACCCCGAAAAATCCCAAAAATTGACACAACACTCCTGTTGTTCTATGTTGACACTAGGAAAAAATTTGAAATCGAGAAGAGGCAATAGATATCTTTTCATCCAGAAAGGTGAAATGTTCCCTACCGAAACCATCACACTTGTTGTGAGAAGCTCTGATTTATGACAAGCTTATACCCAAACCTGCCCCAAATGGGACAAAATATTTACCATGACATGTTGATGCCCGCTACATGATAGCATGCCAAGTTTCATGAATTTCGGACGAATTTTGGATTTACTAGAATTACAAAAGCAAGTACGTCGACGTTTGCCGGAGAGCCACAGTGCCGTGGTGTTCGAATTTCATCTCCATTTCTTGCATGGGAGATAAGCATAAACCCATGTACACATATATGATTTTACAACCCATGTTGGTGCACCGGAGCATGTGCATGTAGTTTAATTTTGAATTGTGCACCTGAAATGGCTAGAAAACCAATTTAATGTATAAAATGTTCAAACGAACCCTGAATAATTCCAATTCTTTTACGACACATATATAGTTGCATGGTCACTCTAGATAAAAGGTCTAGCAATTCAAACACCATCCATTGCCGTTGTGACCCCATTATGTAATTCAATTCAAGATGAAAAATCAAGTAGATCGCACACAGTTTATTATCACTAACCGTGTGAGATGCAGCACAAAATATCCTGGAGCACCGTCGGTGTATAGTACGCCTATGGCTTACGTGAGAAGGTGCGTCGGCTACAGTCCACAGCCGGTGTCTCAAGCACACTAGCTCGCTCCCCAAATATCATTTCACTGTTTAATCGTCGCTGATGAAAGATGGGTGCATGGACCTGCATCGTGAGGGCAACTTCGGTGGCCCACTCCAGCGAGAGCGCGACCACAGCCGCCATGCGCGTGCTAACAAGGTGCATGAGCGCGGCCGCAATCTGCGACCGGGCGGCCATGGCAGCCCAAACGGCCGTTGTTGCTTCTCAGGTGGCGGCAGCAATATCTGGCTCGGGGATAACAACTGGCGAGAGTGGCACAACAGTTGTCTGTTCCGCAGCGGCGGCCTTAGCCCTGATGGAGGCCGCCCACGCCCAACTCCTAGAGGTCACCGCAAAAATCGAACGAAGCTTCTCCGACAACGGTCGGCAACCCACGGCCGAAGAGCTGGCAATCGCCAAGAGCGTTCGAGCAGCCGTCCGTTCCTCCGCCACATACCTTGCGATGATGGAGCCCGTCCAAGCCCAGATCGCATCTCCCACGCCCAGCTCGTGGCGGCCTTTTCCAAAGAGATGGCGGACGCGAATGGCGAGATGCTTGCCGAGTATGGTGTGATGGATGCCATGGATCCCCTTCCCCAGGAGGCCGTCGGGCGCGAGCTGGACATGGAGGCGGCGGCGGAGATCGACGAGCACCAGCCGTAGTAGTACTCTTTGTTTTGTTTAATTAAGAGCGTCGGTCTTTAATTTGTTAAAGTAATGTTTAGGTCAGCTAGCTCTGTTTAATTGCTGAACTTGCTCGATTAAGAAGTGTGGGTGTGCTATAGTCTCCTTTGTGTACCCTAATTATGCAATGACCTGGATGACCACTGTAACCATGGAAATTCGAACCAAAAATTTCGACATTCAAACTCAGCACACACGGGTTAAGCTATCTGAATCATTTGTGATGTTCACATATCGTACACAGTTCTAAATAAGGGACCGTGTCTGATGACACTTTGCGTGCCAGTTTTTCGCTGAAGCGATTCCAAATTTTCGGCTTCCGCAGAAATATCTACCTCCCCGCCCCCTCCCCCTTATCAGAAGCCACAAAGTTGAAACCTTTACTCCTTGCTTGCAGCGCTGCCTCCTCGTCGGCGACCCTCCTTCACGCTGCTCGGCCTCGTCTATCCAGGCAGGTAATCCACACCCGACCCCCATCCTCCTCCTCCTTCCACATCCCACATGCCCCGACCGCCGGTGTGAGCGCGACACCTTCCACCCAAATCACCGACCCCTCCACCAAATAAGCATGGCCCTAAGCCATGATGCACGCAGTATAGCCAGGATCTCAAGGAGCATTTGGCAGCGGAGAAGCAAATCACGGCCACACACGCGGATGAGGTCGCGATGGCTGCCATTCGTGCCGACCCCCAAATCTTGGAGGAGCACCTTGCCATTTGCTAGCTGCACCGGTTAAGTATGCTCGGTTGACCCGTTGTTTGCGCTGCTCCTGCCTTTCCTTCACAAATTCTAGTGAATTGTTCTATCTAATTTTACCATGCAATCTGTTGCTCTAGTGTATGTGTTCTATATGTCGTGCAGTGTGGTGCTCACTTATTAACTATTTTGTTAATTAGTTGTCATCTTCAGTTAACTGTTTGGTTCAATTCTGCAAATGTGATGTTCAATTCTTCATGCTGCAATTTTGTATTGTCTTCCATGTGAGAAATAAATCGAATTTATCTTTACAAAATACATGAGAAACAAATACAATTGCTATATTTCCAAGTTGTCAAGCATGCTTGGTGTGGTTATACATTTTGCAGTGTGGTGCTCAGTTAACTTTTGGTTCATTTGTGTTGTGGTGTTTAGTTAACTGTTTGGTTCAATTCTGCAATGCGATGTTCAATTGTTGTGGCTGCATTCTGTTATTGTATACCATGTGAGAAATAAATTGAATTTGGTTGTACTAAATACATGAGAAACAAATACAATTGCTATATTTCCAAGTTGTTAAGCATGCTTGGTTTGGTTAACTGTCTGATCTTCTATTAGGAGTATGTTATATTGTGCAATGTGGTGCTCAGTTAACGTTTGGTTTATTTGTTGTGGTGTTTAGTTAACTGCTTGGTTCAATTCTGCAATGCGATGTTCAATTGATGTGGCTGTATTCTCTTATTGTATACCATGTGAGGAATAAATTGAATTTGGCTGCACTTAATACATGAGAAACATATACAAGTGCTATATTTCCTAGTTCTTAATCATGCTTGGTTGGATAAATGGGGTTTCCATGTGGCTTGAATTAATCTGATGAATCTGCAATGTGCTTATTTTTCATCAACATAGTTTACTGAGAGCATGCGAACCCTTACTTAACCTAATGACTATCTACCTTATATGTGTTGTAGGGAAACAATGGGAAGCACTGAGGTTTACAATATGGTAATAACTATTATACCTTGCCTTTTTTTTATTCCTTTTCCCCATTTCCAATATAGAGAAGTGTCAGGACCCCGATTCCAAGTCACATCGATCTAGCCGGTAACACCTCATATCACTTTGCGGCCTCACGCACGGTATTCCCACGGGTGTCGCCTTACCATGGCCCGGGACCGTTTGCGCCTTTTGCCTCACGTATATGATAGTGGCGCTAGCATCCATATGACAGAGAGTCCGGGCCGACATGGCTAGTCGTGAACCCAAAGCGGCACTAACCTATGGGGACAGGCATACATGAATCACATCGAGCATGTCGGTCAGCAGCGTGTGAATCCGGGCTGTAGCACTAGGCTGACAGGACTCCGGGAACCCGGGCTGTAGTAGGCTAGGAAGGACTCCGGATGTCACCGCGTGACATTTCCCCGAAGGGACAGACACAGGAACGAAGTGAAACACATGCCGGCCAGTCAAGTGTCCTGAGCAGTACTGTTGGGCTAGCAGGACTCCGGTGAATCGGGCTGTAGCGGACTACTATGGCTCATGGAAGCACTATACTACATTTCCCCATAAAAGAGGCTGCCAAGGATAAACAACTAGATTGTCGGATCCCACATATACCAAGCATTTCAATCATACACACAATATGCTTGATATGTGTAAATACAACATGGCATCACAACATAACTCTACAACTCAAGTATTTATTCCTTAGGCTCCGGGGACGAGATATTACAAACATGGGTCTCATGACCCAACAATCACAGCATAAAAATCAAGCACGTGCGGAAGCTTAACATGTCTGAGTACAGACATCTACAAATGGAAAAAGACTAAGAAGCCTGACTATCTACCAGATCCTGCCGAGGGCACAAGATCGTAGCTGAGGTATCAAGCTAACGTCGAAGTCCACGCGGAACTACTAGCGAGACTGAAGTCTCTCTCTGCAAAACATAAATTAAGCAAACGTGAGTACAAAGGTACTCGGCAAGACTTACATCAGAACTAGCTACATATGCATCGGTATCAACAAGGGCGGGTGGTGGAGTTTAACTGCAGCAAGCCAGCTTTGACTCAGTGGCTAACCTGAACTACGACTACAAGCAACTCATTTGAGGTGGCGCACACGAGTCCACATATTCACCATTCAATACACCACTATGGAACTGCTCCCGTCTCCCTACGAGAAGGCCATCCATAGCACTCACACTTATCTTGCGAGTTTTAGAGTATCCACTTTCACTTGTCTATGAACTATGCAAGGGGTCCAAGTTTCCATATCCGAGGAATCCGGATATTCGAATAGATAATGATAACCCTGCAGGGGTGTACTTCTTCACACACGCTCGCACCAGTTACCATCGTTTACACGACATGTACTCGGCAACCTTCAAGCGGAAGCCCAACGAGGGTGTCGGCCACGGCCTACCTAAACACTTAAGTCTCTAGTCCAGGTTTATCGCCTATCCAGGTTCCATCCGCATGGAGTCCGGCCGAGGTTTCCACATACGGCCCCGAACGATGTGAACAGGGTTCCCGAGACACCAAACGGGTGCCCGGTACACCGTGCCACGGTGTATCTACCGCAACATAGCCCACCCCTAGGGTCAGCTCTACGCACGGCTGCCAACACATAACCTACAAACACCAGAAACTAGTTGCAACTCCTGGACAGAGTACTAGGGTGATTAAGAAGCCGAGAGGGTCAATTAAGGATCCCAATGAGTGGTAGTAGCTGTTCATGGATCACAGACACAGAACTCAGTTCCTGAGGACGGCTGCAATGAGACAACCCACCATGTACTCCCACATGGCCTCTCACTGCTACCTTTACCAAAAACATATTCACACACTTAGCTCACACAAGGTAGGACATGTTCACACACACCTGATTCATTCCCGATGAATCAGACCTGACGCAACTCTATGCAATAGCAGGCATGACAAACAAGCATGAATGAGTAGGCACATCAGGGATCAAACAACTCCTACTCATGCTAGTGGGTTTCATCTATTTACTGTGGCAATGACAGGTCATGTAGAGGATAAGGGGTTCAACTACCGCAACAAGTAACAGATGAATCGTTGTTGTCCTAATGCAGCAAAAGAGAGCAGGAGCGAGAGAGTGGGGTTGTATCGGAATGAACAAGGGGGTTTTGCTTGCCTGGCACTTCTGAAGATATCATTGGGTCTTCATCAGTGTCAACGATCACAGCGTTGGTACAACGTCTATCGAGAGGGGACAACCACCAGCAACAGAGAAGGAACACAATCAATGCAATGCACAACATGATGCATGATCATGACATGTCAATATGCTATGGTTTGAGCTAATGCAACTAGCAACATGTTAAATGGAGTTGGTTTGAACCCTATGTTCAAATTCAAACTCCATAAGTGAGAGTTTAAATTCCATTTATATGAATTGGCCTAATCAGCAGCCATAAGTTGTTCTAACATGCATGAAAATGCCATAAATAGATTCCTTGAATTTTTCTGATCACTTTTCATATATAATTTATTTCATTTGGAGTTA
Organism: Triticum urartu; assembly: GCF_003073215.2. NCBI lineage: Eukaryota > Viridiplantae > Streptophyta > Magnoliopsida > Poales > Poaceae > Triticum > Triticum urartu. Next base: position 290,580,239 of record NC_053028.1, read on the forward strand.
CGGTTGAATTTCTATGAATTTTAGAAGTTTATACTGATTTCTGGAATTTCCTGTAAAAGAAAAAATCCAGAAAATAAGTTACTGCGTCAGCATGATGTTGTGGCGACGTCAGCAGGTCAAAGGCGACGGTCCTGGTCAACCCTGACCTGTGGGTCCCGTCTGTCAGTGGTTAGTTAAGCTAACTAAATTTAGTTAGCATTAAACTAACATTAATTGAGTTTAGTTAGCGGCCTGGGTCCCACAAGTCAGTGAGTCAGGGGAGGTCAAACCCCCTGGTTAGCGGGGTCAAACCCGGGTCAACTAGGTCAACACCTGCCGGCGACTTGACGCCGGTGAGGCCAGACACGGCGGCGAGGCTCGGAAATCTTCCTCCGGCAACCAAATGGCCGGCGGAGGGCGTCTACGTGACGCGGGCGCTCGTCCGCGTTGAGTAATGGCAGCGGCTGGGCCTGAGATGGCCGGAGTCGTCACCGGCGTCAACCTTGGCGGTCGCCGGAGCTTGGGCGAGCTCGGGGTCGATGCTACGGTGGCCGGGGAGGCTCGTGCGAGGCACCTACGTGCTCTACGCAGCGCGGGGAGGGAGCTAAGTACGACGGCCGGGCCACTAGGTGGTCGGAGGCACGTCGGCGGCGGTCACAGGCGGCGGTGGGTTTCGGTCATCGGCGAAACGACGACTAGAGCTAGCAAACGTCGCAGAGACAAGGGGGACACGATGTAGAAGCTCACGGGGATCGTGTAGGGCTGGTCGGCGAGCTCGGGGGAGGGGCCGGAGCAAGCGGGGCGGCGATGGCGATCTCGGCGGACCGAGGTTGAAGGAGATGGCGTGGCCGGCGTTCAAGGGCGTCCGGCGGGGCCTGGTTCGGTGAGGAGGTCGAGGACGAAGTGGCGGAGCTTCTGGGCGCGTCGGTGAGGCGTGGGGTGGCCGGTGGCCGCGGTGGAGCTCGTCGGCGGCGACGACTGCGTTCGGTCACGCTCGGGGAAGGAATAGAGGGCGAGGGAGATAGCAGAGAGTGAGGGAGAGGAGCGAGGGGCCACGGGGTGTCTCCGTGGCGTTGCTAGAAGGTCCGGGGAGGAAGCAGGAGGTGGCCAGGGGCGAGCGCGCGCGCGACAGCGAGCTGCTCCTACTGGCAGGAGGAAGACGACGCGGTGGGGTGGTGGGCTGGGCTCTCTACGGTGCTGGGCCACAGCTAGGCCGACTAGGTGGGCTGCACAGTGAGGCCAGGTAAGTTTCTGCTTCTTTCCTTTCTTTCTGTTTCAATTCTGTTTTTCTGTTTTTGTTTAATATTTGCCACTGTTTGCAAATTCACATGAAGTAAAACAGTGCCAAACTACTCTGATTGTTTTTATGCACATACTTTGGACTAGGCCATATGTACATAAAATAACTCAGGGTTATTTGAAATATATTCCATATATTAGGAATATAATTCCAAATTCAAATAAAATATGATTTAAATTCAGTGCCAGAAGTTATTCTTTAAAAATGTTCATTATTTTTGGTTTGGGTCTAAGCCCTTGCCAAAAATACCAGACATTAATGAAGAGCATTTTTGGTTCATTGAATGCATTTTTTAAGCTGGACCTATTTGGATTTTTAAAGTGCTAGGGTTTGATCACCCCGATTTCAAGTTTCCAATAAATTTAGACATGATGCATGGATGATTATGCAACTACTTGCAAACAAATTCTAGGGCTGTGACAACTCGCCCCCACTAAACAAGAATCTCGTCCCAAGATTCAAGACGTGAGGTAAGAAGACAGAGAGGATACAAAGCTAACACGACCTTCATGAACCAGATGTCTTTCTCGAGGATGTTGATTCATTGCATCACCTTGATCTCGACGTCTTGCTTTGAGAACTACATCCAACATGACAACGGGTAGAAAGGGAGAATTTAAGAAGAATCGACCTCCCTGAAGTTCGAGCAACTTAGGATCATCTTAATGATCACAAGATCAACTCATGGAATGAGACATAGTAACATCTCTTGAGCTGAGACATGAAGCATACACCTAGAGGGATGGAGTGAAACGGATGGCGAAGGTTCACTAGATAGGCAACAATTCCATACACGAATAGGATGGAGCATGAATTTCAAAGTATCAAGAAGATATTTGCCATGATTTCGTAATGTGATACCTCGAGGAAGGTGACTCGTAGAATTATTCCCTTAAGTGGCAAAAAGAATTACTTTTGATTCGGAGATCATTGAAACTCTTTATGCCAGCCTAAGACAATCACAATCGATCATTTGAAGGAGTTCAAAAGAATGATATACTTGGACTAGGAAGGATGATGTGGACTCCCTTGTTGAAGACAACACAATGGATGATTTTTGCTTATCATCGGAAATGGATGGGACCCATGGTATGTCCACTTTGAAGATGATCCTGAACAACAACTACTGAGGTGCAAGCTGGGAACAAAATGCAAATGTTGGGAATGATTCTAGTAACTGGGGAGAACCCCAATAGTAGAGAGAGATTCCACTGTTTGAAAGGTTATGGCATAATCGAAGAAACCGGGAACGGACCCCAGCTAATGCCGACGATAAATCCTAGTGCTTGCGCATGCTCTCAAGAACTTTAGCATTTTCATATTCATCAGCGTTTTACCAATATCCGTGTCAAGGATCCTGGCAACACAACATTCTACCATGATGAATAATGGTGGAAGATGCAGATGCAAAAAAAGATAACACTTTCTCAGATCTTCCCTTAGCGAGGCTAAGGGAACATAATCTGGACGATCGACCGAGAGACATTTAGCACTCCGCTTCTAATGTTCTCCTTGATGTGCTAGCGTAATCCATTTATAGATATGGTTTGATATCTAGAACATCAAGTAAATGTCGGACTTCGGAAGCTCAAGAATCCGTAAGGATTAACTACAGAGGTAAATCCTACGAAATCCTCATGGGAAGGTGGCCAACTTTCTTCAATCAAGATACTACAATAATAGGTCTTCCGGCTGGATGTGTTGGCCACGACATCCACTTTACCAGTTATCGAGAGACCAATATTATAGTTCTTGGAAAATGCTCCAACCATCATATCTGCCTGAGATTCAGATCTGGTTGGTGTCGGGATATTCCAGACTCATCGAGTTTAGAAAGAAAAATGAAGTTTATCAACACAAATCGACGAGATGACATTGCGAGATTCTCGGGGAATGAACTACGATAGTAAGCTCCAAAACATGAGCCGGTTCTGCTACAAGCGTGTGGACACGTTATCCTAGACAAGCATGGCCACCTGGTAGTCTTACAATGAAACACTACCGAGTTCAGGAGGGAACCATCAACGAGGATATCGAAGTCCTTGCGTAAGTCTAGCTCCTAAGAAGAAACTTCTTCTCCTTGAACAAACCAATCAGTGGCTTGGTGTGCTAGGAACACATATGGAGTGGAGGTAATTAATCTACCAAACCATAGAATACTTCGCACATATGCATGACTGATTTGGGATGATTCCAAGGGAAACAAAACAAACCTTTCTCAAATTCACGGCGGCAACTTACACCTAGTGCACGTGAACTTAGAGAAAGTCACTTCTTTCAACCAGACATATGCTTCATGATCGGAACATGAGGGCAATGCTTATAAAGTTTCCAACACTAGTGTAATGTTCAACGTGAATCATGGGGGAGACAAAATGTTGCTGATGGGCTCAACAACAACTCATCGGAATTTCCATATCACTGGACTTCCACCATCATGTGAACACGATGATAGTATTGGTCAGACCAAAAGATGTAATGGTGTATGCTCGAGGGATCAGCCACGGGTAAGACAACATTACGATTATCATTGGTTCTGATTTGATTTGACGCTAGCCCATACTCAAATCAAGGATTGGTTAAGACAATAGCATCGACAGTTGATCACGAGGATCAATCGATGAAGATGTCCTCTTTATTCAACACACACACACACCAAAGATATCCCTTAACATGATCTAAGTCAGACAAGCTTTTATCTTCCAACTCTCCAAGTTATTGTTTAGCTTAACCAACTAGCTCAGGGGTATCCAACACAGATTCTTGGAGAATGGGTGGTTTATAAGAAAATCAACTTGATCACGAACTCAACATAGCGATCAGGTGACAGCCAGGTAATACTTCCGAGAAGATCTTCGGAAAATCACGAACCACCGATATGTTACTAAGCTCGAGAACAATCTTGCTTTTCAGGGCAAGACGATATGATCAAAAGAGCAAGGGTTTGGCAAAATCCTAACCCGTTGATCGAAGAGTGCACCAGGAAATAAGGACTAGGTAGCACGTTCAACCTTAGGGTGATGATTCAATAATCAGCACACTAAGAATGATATTATTGTCCATTAGCTACCTAGCAACTAGTTGCTAGGAGTATTGATTTCACACATCATGGTTCACTTGCCGGCATTCCGGTTGAGACAACACGAGACCGAGGAATGAAAAATGATGGTAATAAGTATCACTGCGTCAAGAATTCATGAGAGAGGGTGCAATTCTCATGACAATCCTGACATAAAGGGGGTAATACTCCAGGGTAGAATAGAGCAAAAGCTGGATTGACATTTTGATCTGCGGAATACAACTGCTTTGATCCAATCCTAGACATGGATGAGGTACTAGAGTTTGTTTCTCCTAGTCATTCCAGAATGGAATGGCTTGACGGATCACATGAATAATAGGCATCGATAACACCAATGCACAACTACTCTTGACCAACAATTGATGGACGAGGTTCAGAATACAACTAAAGAGGAACAACTCAAAGGAACATATAATTTTTCTGAGTTATGGATGCATGGATTAGCATGTTATTTCTTCCGGATAACCCATGCAGAAAGGTAGGACTGGCAGATTCACAATGCAGAATGGAGAACTCATCAAGAGCACTCTGGTTGTGATCTTTTGATCCAACAAACTTCTGCCATAAGTGGTTCATAGTATTTGGAAGAAGGAAATACCACAGACCTCGAGGACTATCGCAAAGGTTACTAATATCTTAAGGGAACTAGCAAATACTAACGACATGAAGTAGGGTGAATCTCGGGTTCAAAAATCCAGGAATAGAATATCTACTACTAAATGGCATCATGGGATGCTTTCAAGAATGGTGGCCAGAATCATCACACTGGGGATGCAAAGCATTGCTAGATTACCAGGTGATACTCTAGACACCTAGGGTCATAATAATAGCTCCAACATAAATGCCGAGGTAGCGGAGTACCTCAACAGACGGATTAGTGTGCTTAAACTGGCCCAAAAGAACATCGGGAACTGGGAGGAAGGATTTGCAAATGCATCAGATTGTTTAGAAACCTGAGGTGACTCAGACAGCATAACGGCTGTAAATGCTCAAAATGATTTGAGACATCCTGCAAAAATGATGGCATAACCACTCAACATCACAATATCAAGGCTCTGAGACCAATTATGAACATATGGAAGTAGTAGGAACTGAACTGAGGCTTGAAACTATCAATTCTATAAGTCTATGGATTAGTAACACATCATCCTGATAGATAGATGAGAAGGCCTAGTTCTTAATTCCCGTAGAAAAGAAGAGGTTGACTCAGATCAGAAGGCATAGGGTAAAGGAGTAAACAGAGCCTTACGTTCTCTTCCACAATCAATTCCCTTACATAACTAAAGCATTTCTAGACTCGACTTCGACCAGTTTGGCTTGGTAATCCTACAGGCAGTCAGGCTCTGATACCAAAGCTGTCAGGACCCCGATTCCAAGTCACATCGATCTAGCCGGTAACACCTCATATCACTTTGCGGCCTCACGCACGGTATTCCCATAGGTGTCGCCTTACCATGGCCCGGGACCGTTTGCGCCTTTTGGCTCACGTATATGATAGTGTCGCTAGCATCCATATGACAGAGAATCCGGGCCGACATGGCTAGTCGTGAACCCAAAGCGGCACTAACCTATGGGGACAGGCATACATGAATCACATCGAGCATGTCGGTCAGCAGCGTGTTAATCCGGGCTGTAGCACTGGGCTAACAGGACTCCGGGAACCCGGGCTGTAGCAGGCTAGGCAGGACTCCGGATGTCACCGCGTGACATTTCCCCGAAGGGACAGACACAGGAACGAAGTGAAACACATGCCGACCAGTCAAGTGTCCTGAGCAGTAGTGCTGGGCTAGCAGGACTCCGGTGAACCGGGCTGTAGCGGACTACTATGGCTCATGGAAGCACTAGACAACATTTCCCCATAAGAGAGGCTACCAAGGATAAACAACTAGATTGTCGAATCCCACACATACCAAGCATTTCAATCATACACACAATATGCTCGATATGTGTAAATACAACATGGCATCACAACATAACTCTACAACTCAAGTATTTATTCCTTAGGCTCCGAGGAGAGAGATATTACAAACATGGGTCTCATGACCCAACAATCACAGCATACAAATCAAGCACATGCGGAAGCTTAACATGTCTGAGTACAGACATCTACAATTGGAAAAAGGCTAAGAAGCCTGACTATCTACTAGATCCTGCCGAGGGCACAAGATCGTAGCTGAGGTATCAATCTAACGTCGAAGTCCACGCGGAACTACTAGCGAGACTGAAGTCTCTATCTGCAAAACATAAATTAAGCAAACGTGAGTACAAAGGTACTCAGCAAGACTTACATCAGAACTAGCTACATATGCATCGGTATCAACAAGGGGGGTGGTGGAGTTTAACTGCAGCAAGCCAGCTTTGACTCAGTGTCTAACCTGAACTACGACTACAAGCAACTCATTTGAGGTGGCGCACACGAGTCCACATATTCACCATTCAATACACCACTATGGAACTGCTCTCGTCTCCCTACGAGAAGGCCATCCATAGCACTCACACTTATCTTGCGAGTCTTAGAGTATCCACTTTCACTTGTCTATGAACTATGCAAGGGGTCCAAGTTTCCATATCCGAGGAATCCGGCTATTCGAATAGATAACGATAACCCTGCAGGGGTGTACTTCTTCACACACGCTCCCACCACTTACCGTCGTTTACACGACATGTACTCGGCAACCTTCAAGCGGAACCCCAACGAGGGTGTCGGCCACGGCTAGCTAAACACTTAAGTCTCTATTATAGGTTTATCGCCTATCCAGGTTCCATCCGCAGGGAGTCCGGCCGAGGTTTCCACATACGGCCCCGAACGATGTGAACAGGGTTCCCGAGACACCAAACGGGCGCCCGGTACACCGTGCCACGGTGTATCTACCGCAACATAGCCCACCCCTAGGGTCAGCGCTACGCACGGCTGCCAACACATAACCTACAAACACCAGAAACTAGTTGCAACTCCTGGACAGAGTACTAGGGTGATTAAGAAGCCGAGAGGGTCAATTAAGGATCCCAATGAGTGGTAGTAGCTGTTCATGGATCACAGACACAGAACTCAGTTCCTGAGGACGGCTGCAATGAGACAACCCACCATGTACTCCTACATGGCCTCTCACCGCTACCTTTACCAAAAACTTATTCACACACTTAGCTCACACAAGGTAGGACATGTTCACACACCCCCGATTCATTCCCGATGAGTCAGACCTGACGTAACTCTATGCAGTAGCAGGCATGACAAATAAGCATGAATGAGTAGGCACATCAGGGCTCAAACAACTCCTGCTCATGCTAGTGGGTTTCATCTATTTACTGTGGCAATGACAGGTCATACAGAGGATAAGGGGTTCAACTACCGCAACAAGTAACAGATGAATCGTTGTTGTCCTAATGCAGTAAAAGAGAGCAGGAGCGAGAGAGTGGGGTTGTATCGGAATGGACAAGGGGGTTTTGCTTGCCTGGCACTTCTGAAGATATCATTGGGTCTTCATCAGTGTCAACGATCACAGCGTCGGTACAACGTCTATCGAGAGGGGACAACCATCGGCAACAGAGAAGGAACACAATCAATGCAATGCACAACATGATGCATGATCATGACATGTCAATATGCTGTGGTTTGACCTAATGCAACTAGCAACATGTTAAATGGAGTTGGTTTGAACCCTAGGTTCAAATTCAAACTCCATAAGTGAGAGTTTAAATTCCATTTATATGAATTGGCCTAATCAGCAGCCATAAGTTGTTCTAACATGCATGAAAATGCCATAAACAGATTCCTTGAATTTTTCTGATCATTTTTCATATATAATTTATTTCATTTGGAGTTACGGTTGAATTTCTATGAATTTTAGAAGTTTATACTAATTTCTGGAATTTCCAGTAAAAGAAAAAATCCAGAAAATAAGTTACTGCATCAGCATGATGTCGTGGCGATGTCAGCAGGTCAAAGGCGACGGTCCTGGTCAACCCTGACCTGTGGGTCCCATCTGTCAGTGGTTAGTTAAGCTAACTAAATTTAGTTAGCATTAAACTAACATTAACCGAGTTTAGTTAGCGGCCTGGGTCCCACAAGTCAGTGAGTCAGGGGAGGTCAAACCCCCTGGTTAGCGGGGTCAAACCCGGGTCAACTAGGTCAACACCTGCCAGCGACTTGACGGCGGCGAGGCCAGACACGGCGGCGAGGCTCGGAAATCTTCCTCCGGCGACCAAATGGCCGGCGGAGGGCGTCTACGTGACGCGGGCGCTCGTCCGCATCAAGTAATGGCAGCGGCTGGGCCTGAGATGGCCGGAGTCGTCACTGGCGTCGACCTTGGCGGTCGCCGGAGCTCGGGCGAGCTCGGGGTAGATGCTACGGTGGCCGGGGAGGCTCGTGCGAGGCACCTACGTGCTCTACGCAGCGTGGGGAGGGAGCTAAGCACGACTGCCGGGCCGCTAGGTGGCCGGAGGCACGTCGGCGGCGGTCACAGGCGGCGGCGGGTTTCGGTCATCGGCGAAACAGCGACTAGAGCTAGCAAACGTCGCAGAGACAAGGGGGACACGGTGTAGAAGCTCACGGGGATCGTGTAGGGCTGGTCGGCGAGCTCGGGGAGGGGCCGGAGCAAGCGGGGCGGCGATGGCGATCTCGGCGGACCGAGGTTGAAGGAGACGGTGTGGCTGGCGTTCGAGGGCATCCGGCGGGGTGTGGCTCGGTGAGGAGGTCGAGGACGAAGTGGCGGAGCTTCTGGGCGCGTCGGTGAGGCGTGGGGTGGCCGGTGGCCGCGGTGGAGCTCGTCGGCGGCGACGACTGCGTTCGGTCACGCTCGGGGAAGGAATAGAGGGCGAGGGAGATAGCAGAGAGTGAGGGAGAGGAGCGAGGGGCCACGGGGTGTCTCCGTGGCGTTGCTAGAAGGTCCGGGGAGGAAGCAGGAGGTGGCCAGGGGCGAGCGCGCGCGCGACAGCGAGCTGCTCCTACTGGCAGGAGGAAGACGACGCGGTGGGGTGGTGGGCTGGGCTCTCTACGGTGCTGGGCCACAGCTAGGCCGACTAGGTGGGCTGCACAGTGAGGCCAGGTAAGTTTCTGCTTCTTTCCTTTCTTTCTGTTTCAATTCTGTTTTTCTGTTTTTGTTTAATATTTGCCACTGTTTGCAAATTCACAGGAACTAAAACAGTGCCAAACTACTCTGATTGTTTTTATGCACATACTTTGGACTAGGCCAGATGTACATAAAATAACTCAGGGTTATTTCAAATATATTCCATATATTAGGAATATAATTCCAAATTCAAATAAAATATGATTTAAATTCAGTGCCAGAAATTATTCTTTAAAAATGTTCATTATTTTTGGTTTGGGTCTAAGCCCTTGCCAAAAATACCAGACATTAATGAAGAGCATTTTTGGTTCATTGAATGCATTTTTTTAAGCTGGACCTATTTGGATTTTTAAAGTGCTAGGGTTTGATCACCCCCATTTCAGGTTTCCAATAAATTTAGACATGATGCATGGATGATTATGCAACTACTTGCAAACAAATTCTAGGGCTGTGACAAGAAGATATTTATGCACATCCTTGTTTTCAGTGTTCACTGATGATTACCTCTCAAACCACCTCTGTGGTCAGGAAGCGAGGAAAGTTTTCATACAACACCCCGGTTCAATATTGAAGTGTTCCTGAAGAGGTTGAAGGATGGACGATCAATCATCCACAGGCACTAGCCTAAAGTTGCAAAGACCTTCAACATGAATGAAGGGGCTCAACATTCGCCTTTCGCTTCAGCAGTTTTCCAAATGAGATGCATCTCTCTATGTACCGTCTATGATGCTAATTTAGAAAGGTTCTAGATGTTGCATGCGAAACTTGCTACTGGTGTGGTTGTGTAATGGGGTAGCTGAGTGATGAGCTATATCATGTTGTACTCCGATGTATTTCAATTATGAAATCCTGCTTCCTTAATATGGAAATAGAATATATTATGTGCTTAATATGAATGTCAATTAGATCAGTAAATGGATTATTAATAATAAGGCAATTAGCCCGCTAATTGGACAATTAGCTTGCGAATTGGGTTTTCCTATTACAAACGGTTAATGATAAAACACCATGGGAGATGACCTCAGGCAATGCACACAGTTTCTAGGAATAAACTGTATTGGATCAATGAACAATCACACACGACATTCTCTTGAAAATTGTTTGCGTTACACCACCTTGCGCAAGCGTTTTCCTTGGAGTGACTGTGTGGGATGTATATACGAACAGAAATGTTTAGCCATGACTGACTGTGTGGGATGTACTTACAACCGGAAATGATTTCGCCAGTATAATTGTATTTTTTTAGCACGAATGTACGTATTTCTGTATTTGAGTGCTCGTCGGTCGCACACGACCTCATTTTGCCGAGCGTGTGTGCCAGGAGGGCATATCCCCGACAGTTTCTGGGTCGTGTGGGAAGGACCCCCCTATCACCCACACTCACTTGGCGACGGTTCCGAATGCTGTCGCGGAAAGGGGTTAAAACCTGTTTGTTTAGCACTGACGCGCACCAGTGAAGAACCACTACTACTTGCATGAAGTTTTTGACCGCACTTGGGCTGTATTGTCTCACCTCTATGGTGATGAAGATCTCAAGCAGATGGGCTTCAAGCAGGACTTTGACTGGTCTCAGCCACCTTCGAAGAAATTCAAGAAGGTCTAAGTTCCTCACTTGGTGGCCAGCTCATATTCTTCATCGCGCGAGATTGATGAACATGAAGATTTGAACGACACTGCGGCAGGCCCTACATCAACGGACGACCACAACAACGCTGGCCTCCTCCATCGACTTCATGATGATATTCTTCAGGGGTGTTAGTCCTCATTTTTGTCCCTTTTGGTCATTCGATGACAAAGGGGGAGAAATTTGAGTTAGTCTTCAAGCGGGTCTCTATATATGGGCTTTTTTGCTAAGTTACAACTCTCGTTCTTCTGAAGTATTTGTTGGATTGAGTTGTAAACTTAAGTCTGATGGTGGTCTGATACTTTTTCACTATTTTTCTGCATGCTATTTCATCATATATGTTAATGCACGCATGTTGAATTTCATCAGACACCATATTTCATCATGCATTTCAAAATCTTCATATCATATGTTAAATGCGTGTATGAATTACAAGATACAAGGGGAGATCTCCATGATCCCACTCTACAATGTGCATTTTTTATTCAAGGCAAATTCCTCACATATGCACATCTTCAGGGGGAGGTCTTCTATATCTTGTAATCGAATTCCTCAATAACAGTATTTACACTTCATGTGTTTATCCCCGTTGAAAACTTAACCTATATTGTCATCAATCACCAAAAAGGGGGAGATTGTAAGTGCCTCTAGTGCCCCTTAGTGATTTTGGTGTATTGAAGACTTATAGGTTAAGGGACTAATGCGATTGTGAGTGTACACAGGTCTATAAGTCTATGAGGAGTTTCATATTTACAGTGAAAGTCGACCCTAAAAATGAATGTCTTCAACTGAAGACTCTAGCTTTCTGAAGACTTTGAAAGTGAAGAATTTGGCGTGATCCTGAAGACTTGATATTCATGCGAGGAATATGAAGCGTGAAGACTTTTGTTTTCATAGTTTCATTTTCTCTTTCTTGAGTCATAGGAAATATCGTACTGTTAAAGGGGGTCGAGGTAAAACTAAGGAAAAATTTCAAAGTGATGCTCATCTCAAAATCCTACACCTACCAATCCTTTCGAGTGAAGCCATTGGAAATCTCATACAGTTTAGTCATTTTCTTCAGTAACAGAGATGAACATCTTCTGGTCTCTGAGGAATTTGGTATGACTGAGGAGTTAGGAATTCTCCAGTGCGGATTGCCTACAAATGAGGAACATGATAGCCCTGAGGAATTTGATAGTCAAATTTCCGACCGTTGCTATGCTATGGGCCAGCTGTCCCGAAATATCTACCCACCTAACAGTCATATCATTGAAGGGCATTTATGTCTTATCATGTCGGGCTGCTCCCTAGGCTATAAATAGCCGCCCCCTACAACCACTAGCTGGTTGGCTGCTTCGCGAGAAACTGACACTTGTCATTGAGCGAATCCCATCCTCCGAGGACTTTGAGCGAAAATCATCAAGTGAGGAAAAACCCAAACACCTACAAACCCAAAGTGATTGAGCATAACTGAAGAGATTGTTCCTGTGTGGAACCGACGCTTGTTTTCTTTAAGGACTGTGCATCCTCCAGACGGTTAGGCGTCATGGTCTAGAGCATCCAAGAGGAAATTGTGGGTCACCGAGTGACCGAGTATGTGAAGGTTTGGAACTCACCTGAAGACTTACCACAAGTGATTGGGCGAGGTCTGTGTGACCTTAGCTCAAGGAGAATACATTGAGGACTGTGTGTTCGGGACTGTGTGTCATCAGGTTTAAATACCTAGCCGCTCCAACCAGACGTACGACTGTCACAACAGTTGGAACTGCTCTACCAAATCACTGTCTTCACCAAGCTAATGGTTATATTTCCTCAACCCTTTTATTTCCTCATTTCTGTGTAGAAGTACTTGATCGTTACTATTTGAAGACTTTAACCGAAGACTTTCTCAATTTCCTCAATCCTAATTTTTCAGTCACTTTGTCTTTAGCCTGCTTATCATGTGTTTACGCTACTTGTACTTTGTGCTTGTGTTCATTTCATCATGATGACTGTGCTACTACTCTGTTATGCTTGCATCTGAGTATTTATTCCGCTGCTAAGTAGTTCGTTGCTTAGGAATTTCCTCACCCTGAAATTCCTCAGTGACAAATTTGTAAAAATTGCCTATTCACCCCCCTCTAGTCGATATAACGCACTTTCATGTGGCTTAGTTGCATGAAGAGGAAAATTAGGTAGTGGTGAGGTGGCATGGTTGCATGAATGGATTAGTGCACAATCTATAACTTATCACTACATTCATGACTTGATGATGTGGCATAGTTGTGTGGAGAGGAAAAATAGGTAGTGGGTTGCAACTATTTAAGAATAGAGAATTACGAACGGAGTTGAAGCGGCGTTTGATATGCTTGGTCTTCTTGTGAAACCTTGGTTCCTTGGCAATGGCAATGGCACCGGTGTTGTCACATAAGATAGTCATTGGATCCAATGCACTAGGTACCACTCCTAGATCGGATATGAACTCCTTCATCCAGACTCCATGTGCCGCTTTTGAAGCAACTATGTATTCCATCTCACATATAGATGCCGCAACCACGCTTGGCTTGGAGCTACTCCAACTGGCTGCTCCACCATTCAAAATAAATACGTACCTGTTTTGAGACTTTGAGTCATCCGGATCAGTGTCAAAGCTTTCATTGATAACCCTTTACGATGAGCTCTTCATCACCTCTATAAACGAGAATCATTTCCTTAGTCCTCTTTGGGTACTTAAGGATATTTTTGACCGCTGTCTAGTGATCCACTCCTGTATCACTCTGGTACCTACCTAGCAGACTTATGGCAAGGCACACATCAGGTCTGGTACACAGCATGGCATACATTACTGAGCCTGTGGTTGAGGCATCGGGGACGACTTTCATCCTTTCTCTTTATTATACCATGGTCGGGCTTTGAGTCTTACTCAACTTCACACCGTGCAACACAGGAAAGAACCCCTTCTTTGACTGGTTCATTTTGAACTTCTTCAAAATCTTGTCAAGGTATGTGCTCTGTGAAAGTCCTATCAGGCGTCTTGATCTATCTCTATAAATCTTGATGCCCAATATGTAAGCAGTCTTACCTAGGTCTTTCGTTGAAAAACTCTTGTTCAAATAACCCTTTATGCTTTCCAAAATTCTATATAATTTCCAATCAATAATATGTCATCTACATACAATATTAGAAATGCTAAAGAGCTCCCACTCACTTTCTTGTAAATACAAGCTTATCCATAAGCTTTGATAAAACCAAAAACTTTGATCACCTCATCAAAGCGAATATTCCAACTCCAAGATGCTTGCGCCAGTCCATAAATGGATCGCCGGAGCTTGCATACCTTATTACCATCCTTAGGATCGACAAAACCTTCTAGATACATAATATACAACTCTTCCTTAAGGAAACCAGTAAGGAATGTTGTTTTGATGTCCATCTACCATATTTCATAATCAAAAAATGCAGCAACCTCTAACATAATCCTGATAGACTTTAGCATCGCTACGGATGAGAAAGTCTCATCCTAGAAAGCCCCTTGAACTTGTCAAAAACCCTTTGCGACAAGTCGAGCTTTATAGACGGTGACATTACCATCATCGTCCGTCTTCTTCTTTAAGATCCATTTGTTCTCCATGGCCTTTTTATCAAGTAAGTCTATCAAAGTCCATACCTGGTTTTCATACATGGATCATATCTCGGATTTCATGGCCTCAAGACATCTGTAGGAATCCGAGCTCGCCATTACTTCTTCATAATTCGTAGGTTCACCGTTGTCCAACAACATGACTTCCAGGACAGGATCAACACACCATTCAGGGGCGATACATGTCCTGGTCGACCTACGAAGCTTAGTAGTAGCTTGATTCGAAGTTTCATAATCATCATCATTAGCTTCTTCTCCGGCTGGTGTAGGCATCACGACAACTTCTATTTCCCGTGATGCGCTACTCTCCAATTTGAGAGAAGGTACGATTACCTCATCAAGCTCTATCTTCCTCCCACACACTTCTTTTGAGTGAAACTCCTTCTCTAGAAAGGATCCATTCTTGGCAACAAAGATCTTGCCATCGGATCTGTGATACAAGGTATACCCAATGTTCACTTTAGGGTATCCTATGAAGATGCACTTCTCCGCTTTGGGTTCAAGCTTATCAGGTTGAAGCCTCTTGACATAAGTGTCGCATCCCCAAACTTTACGAAACGACAACTTAGGTTTCTTGCCAAATCATAATTCATACAGTGTCATCTCAACAGATTTAGATGGTGCCCCGTTTAAAGTGAATGCGACTATCTCTAATGCATAACCCAAAAACGATAGTGGCAAATCGGTAAGAGACATCATAGAATGCACCATATCAATAGAGTACGATTACGACGTTCCAACACACCCTTACACCATGGTGTTCTAGGTGGCGTGAGTTGTGAAAATTACACATTTTCTTAAATGCATACCAAACTCATAACTCAGATATTCACCTCCATGATCAGATCGAAGAAAATTTATTTTCTTGTTACGATGATTCTCTACTTCACTCTTCCCTGAAAAGAAGGGAATCTTTACAATACGATTTGCTTATTGCATGTTAGTTAGGACCAAACTTTCAAGGGAGAACTTGTGGAATAGAGTATTGAGGTCGTCTTCCAATAGAGTTGAAGATAAAGAATGGACCCTCTAGAAAACTGGTGTCCCAGCAAAACTTAGGGTGTTTTTACGGAGATTAGCAAGATCGTCTCTTGCCACTTTTGATCTTTTGGAGCACCGTCATACTATGGATTCTCCAAAATACTCGTATGTGGATCCCTTGATTCTTAGAGACATTCTCTCCTTGAGTGTTTGATGGCTAGGTGTGTGTGTGTGTGTGTGTGAACTCTTGAAAGAGGAAGTAGTATTTATACACATAATGGAGGCAAGACAACCACACACCAAACATTTGTTGTTTATGATGATGGAGACATTGTCACTTGATGATTTATTCACATGGTAGTCATATTATGGGAAATTTAACACTCTTGGCGCAAAGCAACTCATGAAAGAGAGTTCAAGACGCCTCTTTCAAGACACCTTTTTGTTGAAAACTTCATCTAGGACATTTAGAGCGGCCAACAGAACAAGTCACCATCAATTCAGCCTAGAGCTCTGAATCAATCACATGTTGTTTGGAAAGCGCCTCCAGAGGCTTTTTGCAAAGTTAACTGTTGATGGTGCAGTGTCTAGGGATGGTGGCAAGGGAGCTGTGGGAGTCATGTGCCGCAACGATCAAGGCAAGTTCATGGGCTTGTCATCGATACCATTCAAGAACATCACAAATCCTACGGTTATGGATGTCCTAGCATGTCAAGAAGTTTTGGCATTGGCTGATGATTTGATGTTGCACGAGCTATTCATTGCATTAGACAGTTTGGAAGTAATCAAAGACATCTAAGTTAAGGTAGAAGGCCCCTCAATTGCTATTGTTCGAGAGATTACCCAACATGTTGATGATCTTGAGGTGTGCCAATACACACATGAAGTAGAAGTCACAACTTTAAAGCTGATAGATTAGCAAAATTCTCATGGTCATTATGTTTTACCCGCCATGTTTGGTGGGGGAACACCATGTGATCAGCTAACCTAAATCCTTGAATAAAGTTGCATGATCCAAAAAAAAATCAGAGGCCACAAATTGGAAAGAGCTTGGGGCATGGCCAACGCATAGCCCCAAACCTACTACCCCATAAGCCAACTAGGTTCAGATGACACTGTGCTAGTAGAACCGCTGTCTGCATGCGCCAGGTGAAGCTTATAGCGAAAGGCCTGTTCTTTGGTAAAAAAAAGAAAAAGAAAGTAAGGAGGGAGAGGAAAAACATGGGGAGAAAAAAAAGAGTGAACACGTGGAGACAAAGGATGACCGATGTGAGGTAGCACCACCATAGCCATCATTAGAGCGAGCATAGCCTCAATCTTTCCATGTCTACGTGTTCTTTTTTCGCCTCCATAATTCATGCCTTTAGTTCTAGATTTGACATTACTGCTCGCATTTCTTGTATTTATTTTAGGCTTTCGGCGATGTGCGTTTAGTGGGATGAGACGTTCCCGTAGACTACAAAAGCGTCTGTGGCGACTTCGTCGATCTCAGAATGATGTATCGGCTCAATCTCTCGAAGATGCTCGTAGGGACAGAATGTGCGTGTGTGTTTATAGGAGTAAGTGTATGTGTGTATGTACGAGCGTTTTTTCTATGTTCAAAAAATATAAGAGGAGGGCACAAGTTTGGAAGAAGAAGCAACAAGAAATGACAAAAAGGATAATAATCTGAATGCTGATGATTTTCTATACATATATTCACAACCAGCAGCGCGTGTGGTATAGCAATACAATCATCATTTCCGCAGAAATGAAGGCAACGAACAAGTCACGAAAGAACTTGTCGGCATAAGTGTCATGTCATGTCAGTCTCAGCCTTCAACCCAACTAGCTAACTACGTATAACAAATTAACGAACTTCCCGTATGTGCGTGCGCGTGCCGTACGTGCTAGCGCCACACCCACACACGCGCGTAACACGTGTGTATATACGCTGGCTATGCACACATCGATCCTAACGAGCCGGGTACGCCAGGCCTAGACGGCGCGGCGGCACAGCGGGCACGACGCATGCCGGCACAGCCACCCGTCTATGCACGACATGTGGAACGTGTGGCGGCACTCCGGCAGGCTCCGCGCCGCCTCGCCGGCCTCGAACTCCTGGAGGCACACGGAGCAGCCGCCGTCCTGCACGGCGGCCTGCTGCTCGGTGATGGTCGTCGCGGGGAGCTCGGCGATGGCGTCTGCGGCCATGCCTTTGAAGGAGGCGGAGCCCATGTCAAACATCTCGGAGAGCGTCGGCGGGCCGTCGCTGAACCCGTCGCCCGCGGCGTTCATCTGGCTGTCGACGGCGTTCTGCACTGCGGGGTCCACCTTCTCGCGCACCAGACGGCCCGTCAGGAGGCTCCAGATCACGTCAAGCTGAAATGAATTAACAACGAATTGATGATTACTACTGGTACTAAACAATTAGGTGAATACAATGATGATAATTAGAACCGCTGAATCGATGCCGCACTAGTCAGTTGCGCAGGTTTGGTATGTGTAGTCAGGCACGTACCACGTATAGGACGCTCCAGATGCCGCACTCGTCGGAGCGCCACATGGCCATGGACCTGTCGACAACCTCCATGGCCACCACGGCGCCGGAGATGGCGCCGATGCCCGCGCCGCGGACGAGGCCGCTCTCCGTCGCCAGCCCGATCGTGCCGCCCGTGATGGCTCCCAGAATCGTGCCCACTGCAACAACACCAAGTCGATCAGGAACAGTCGCACGATGGAGATGCCGAACACCCCGCCATGTCTGGTGAAATGAAAACAAGAAGAAACATGCATGTATGCCACCGACCTGTGGCGAAGATGAAGG
The DNA here is from genome assembly GCF_003073215.2 of Triticum urartu. Lineage (NCBI taxonomy): Eukaryota > Viridiplantae > Streptophyta > Magnoliopsida > Poales > Poaceae > Triticum > Triticum urartu. The sequence goes on from NC_053028.1 coordinate 290,598,678, forward strand.
TGATGACGCCGCGGACGATCGAGCCAGCGACCCGAGCCGGCAGGCTGGACATGCTCCCCTCGGCGGCGTCCTCCTGGCCCGAGAATAATGCTGCTGTGTCGGCGCGAGCTACCGCTGCCTCCATGGTTGCCGGATCACCCGCTGCGCGCTACTGATCAATCAGGTGGCGGACAACAAATGAAATCAGATGAGGAGAGTATTGGTTCTGGTCGATGATCAGAGTTCTACAGCTGAATGAACGAATGAGGAAGGCTTATGTTGGTGGGATCGAAGATTTTGTAGATGATGCAGGAGAGGGCAGATCTTATATAGTTTTACTAGAACTCATCTAGATGAGACATAATTTGGTCCCATTCATCTTTTATAGCCATTGGATGTGATGCTATAAGATGCGTGTGTGCTAATGTGGGTTGTATCTATTCTTATTTTCTAGATGAATGAGATCAAATTATATCTCGTCTAAATGAGTTCTAAGTACTCCCGATCTTATATAGTACTACTACTAGCACTACTCGTACGCACGCAGCGCGTTGATTAATTGGCCGAAGACTCGTGGCTAGCCCCAAAATGGATTAGCTAGCTAACTGGGGGAGGACGTGTTGGGTGCACCTGGCTTGCCAGCTAACCGTCTGCAGCCACGGATTTTCCGTTTTCCGGACAGCCTGGACCAGTCATATGCGTCAGACATCCCACATGGCGCGCGAAGTAGCTTGGCGTAGCAGCCTAGGTGGCGGAACGAGTCCACCGGAGAGAAAAGAGAGAGGCGGGAAACAAGGCAATCATACATAAATGCTAACGGACCGAGCCCATCCGGCACGCGGGTGATGGCAACGCGCCAGTTGCCGATGCCTTCACCCGCTCCATCTCTTAACGGCTAAGCTTCCCTCTTCGGGCACTACTCAACGCAACAGCTGCCTCCAAGCGAATTCCCAGACTTCTCCTCACTCCATGACCGCGTGACGGGTGCCGCCGTACGTGTTATGATGCCTACCCGTCAGCTAAGATTTTTCCATAGAGGCGACAAAAGGACCAAGAGAGGGACGGAGAAATGTGGGTTTGTTTTTTCTTCTCCACGGATGCGCGGAGCCCACTTTCGGAAAAGAAAATGTGTTTTCTCAGGGCATTTCCAATGGAGTACGTACATGATATCTTAAGCTATATCATATAAAATAAATATGTATTTAGATTTCTTTTTTTACAATGGGTTATATCTTCGACTCCGGTCAAGTGTTCAGTGTTCATAGTCGTCGCTGGATGGTTGACGGACCATATGTACTTCTTTACATCGGGTGTTCGTTGTACCACCCTGACAGTGATGAATAAATTTTAAGTTTTTCCTGCAAACAAAAAATGTATTTTGTGAGAGAAAGTTGTCTTATTTCCCATGCTAAGATCTATATCTAGATTAAGGTACAATAAAACTATCTTTCCTCGTTAAATAAGCCGTCACGTCATATTTTTGTGTAGGTGGCAAGCTTTAGATATAGTACTAAATGATCCCACGTACGTTGTTGCGGTTTGTAATATATTTTAATGAGATTTTGATTGTTTGATACATGAATATTTGGATCAACAATATGGTAACTAAAATTGAAGATACATAAGCTTTATTGCGTCTGATTATTATATAGTTGTAAAATATATATTAAATATAAATGGGATAATATAATGAAAAAATCGTATGCATGTTTAGGTGTGTTTGATTATTGTATAGTTGTAAAATATTGATTAGATATAAATAGCATAATAGAATGCAAATTCAAATGCACGTTTGCATGTTGAGGTGTGTCTTTTTCTATATATGATTGTATTTTCAAGTGGATCTTTTTTTATGCATGTTGCTTGGTGAGGTGACATGCTTGCATGTTGAGAGAAATATGTTAGTGGGAGTAAACTATTTAGATATAGAAAATACCGTGAAACATGACTAGGCAATCTATAAAGCCTTCATAGTCGGCTTACGGACGATATTTTTATTGTTGCAAATATACCCCTACAATCCACATATACTTTTCCACAAAATGTCGAGTTTATACAAAGACGCCTCATAAATTGCATATCGTTATGCAGAGTACATTTGGAGCATGCATGGGCGCATGAATGCAGTTTGTGGGTCGTACATCCGCGCCGCGATTCAAAACTTGGTTTCATACATACCCCACATTTTCATGTTGGCTTTAAGTTTTCTGTAGCCGAACTTACAAAGGTGATTGTAGTTGATTTATTCATAAGTTGTTAAATTTCGTTGTATAAAACTAAAGATGAACGGGGAGTTGGTGCGGAATGTACAAAACTAACTTTTCGAATAGGGGCACACGTATGCCGCCCATGAAGTGTGTGCGTGCACCCTACGTGTCCCCGTGAATTTATGTGTTTTTAATCAGATTAAATGCTCTAAAAGATTTACGGGTTATCTTCAAGGCTAGTGGATGCGTATGTGTCATTACTTCAGTGTGTGGACGTTGAGAAGCATATGAAATTTGGATCCAACCGTTTGGCGACAATAGCACGTAAATTATTAAGCCGGGTTGGTTGACGTATAAATAATAGGTTATGTGTCAAGTCATGTAATCTGGTTATCATTTTTTTTGGAAAAAAAGAATGACCCCTGGCCTCTGCATCTGGGAAATGTATGCGGCCATTTTATTAATTATTCTTGAAGACCTTATAAAGTAGAACAACAATATGCCTGAATCCGCTATCTTGGCAACATCTGCCGCTACTTCTATCCAAATGATGAAGGAATACAAGCTAGGTCACATGCCAAGACCTTTCATCTAAGCCTAACATCTAAAGTCGGAGGCCCCGACCGAGCCATCTGCCAGGTCCCGGGCTTAAACCGGTCCGACGCACTCACATGTGTCGTTGTCGTTGTCTTTCGTTGGTCCATCTTCAGAGCAGATTAAGGTGACAACCTTGGCAGGTCCTCCGCCATAGATGTCACCACGACCCCAAACGACGACCTCCACCTACGCGGGCCTTGGCCAGTCCTCCGCCATTGACGCCACCATGACGCCAGCCGACGACCTCCACCTACGCGATTCCATCTCCAAGCAACAGACGTAAATCCATGCTAGGATAGGGCCGCACCACCGCCGTCGCCCACCACCCACAAGCGCCACCTAACCCTAAGGTTTCCAAAGCGGCGCCTTCAAGAAGGGAACGGCGCCGTGAGCACCGCCGCTGCCCAATAAAGTTAGGGCTTTCGCCCGGAAGACCTATGAAAGGTGAAGTGAGGAGATCAGTCCATACGGACGCCTCGAAGGAAGGGAACGGCGTCGTCGGCGCGGCGGTCATGAATTTATTTTTTACTATGTTGAGACTGGCACGTACGTTTGCTTATTCTAGTAAAATTGGTTGTGTCATCACAATGATGCAAATGCCTGTCATCAGAAATCCAATTCGCCTCCCAGAAGCACATGGTCCAAAAAAATAGATATGCTGAAGGTCACATAAAATGCTACCTGCAAATTTGAAAGTGCAAAGCTTTAGCATTTTGTCCCATGCAAAAAAAAGTCGAATAACAAATGTTACACGCAATTTTGCTTTTCCACTGACGAAGCATTATATCCTGTTAGGCGTGAAGATTTTGTTTTTCCACATGCAAAATTATTTTAGTTATTTTCTGAAAAGGATTGCTATTTGTTTTGAACTTACTGTTCATTTGAGAGGAAATGCTACCCAGAGCTAAAACGTTTGTCCCCAGAATCTCCCCTTTTTAAAAGAAAATGGTATCCATAAGGGTGCCATAAAAGAATACTGCAGACAACAATTACCTTATTTGCATGATATAGATATCATATACTCTACATGGTGTAAGTTGTAATTGGCAAAATATTGCATGTTTCAATTTTGTTGGGTCGCTCCCGCGGGCGGCCCGGGAGCGAACCCTAGCCGCCGCCAGCGCAGGCCCCTCCTCCCCTCGCCGCCGCCGGCGGACGTCGCCGGGCGAAGCCCGCGCGGCTTGGCGGCGGCGGGGCCCTTCCCTCCTCCAGTTCGACTAGGGGCGGCGCGGGCCGCTCGTTCGGGCGGGGACTCGGCGCGACGCTCGCGTGGGTGCGCGCACCGGCGAGGGTTGCCGTGTTCGGGACGGCGTGGCGAGGGCGCGCAAGGCGCGGCGCGGGCGCGTTCGGTTTCCGGTGGCGTAGATCGGACGCTGGGTTGGGAATCGCGGTGGGGGAGGCTCGGCTCCCTGTGGCACGGTGCAGGCGGCGTGTGACGAATCTGAGGTTGCGCCTCTGGCGGGTCGAGGCCGCGAGAACCCGACGAGTTTGGGCGGGGTTGAGGTCCCCCCTCCTGCCTCCTGGATCTCTGTCACCATGGTTCTGGCTGCGTCGGCTGCGGGCGGCGGATGGGACGCCGGGGCGGTGGCCTTGGTCCGGGCTCCGGCATGGTCGGCGGCGCCCGATCCAGATCTGAAGGCCTCTGTCTACTTCAACCAGGGTTGCCTCCGTGGTCCTGCTTTGGGCGGCCTTTGTCACCGGAGTTGTACCTGTTTGGCGGCTGGAGGTGGGAGGTGGCTCCGGAGAAATCCGAGGCCAACAGTGCTGGCCACGACGGCGACGACGCCCGAGGGCGCCGTAACCTTCTTGAAGGCGCCGTCCAGGTTGCCTCCTTCCCCTCTTCCTTCCACCCAGCTCGTATGCCGGGCGAAATCCCAAATCCTTGCCGGATCGAGCGACAACGGCGCTCCGAGCGTCGTCACCCTCTTCGGGGTGTCGTTCGTGGTGAGCTTGGGGTGGATGTGATGCTTTGGTTGCTTGGCGGCGGTTGGTGGCGTGGTCGGAGTTCGTCTGGTGGCGGTGCGTTGGCGCTCTGCCGCCTATGTGCTCAGCCTCGGAGTCCTTCTTCCACGGTGCTTGGTCTTCAGCAGCCCTGCCGGACTCGGCGGAGCGGTGCTTCATCCTACTTATTGATGGTGGCGTATCTCGGCGGCGTGGCGCAGTGGAGATTCGGCGTTCGATGTGTGAGGATGGACTCGCGCAGGAGGACGAAGCTGTCTGGTGTCATGGTGACGTCGATGGCTGAGTGGCCAGACAAGGTAGTAGCCTCAATATTTGCTCTAAAGACGGACATGTGGAAGATGGCGGCGACGACACACGAGTGCGTCGGACCGGTTTGTACCCCAGACCCGGTATGTGGCTCGGCTGGGGCTTCCGGCTTTTGATATTAGGCTTAGGTGAGTGGTCTGGGTAGTGGCCCAGCTAGCACCCCTTCATCATTTTGATGTTAGGCTTAGATGAGTGGTCTAGGTAGTGGCCCAGCTAGCATGCCTCCATTATTTGGATAGGAGTAGCGGCATATGTTGCCAAGATGGCGAATTCAGACATATTGTTGTAATATTTTATAAGGTCCTCGGGAATAATAAATAAAGTGGACGCATGCATCTCCCAGATGCAGAGGCGGAGGGTCATCCTTCTTTTTTTAAAAAAAATATACTCTACATCATACTTTTTTTCTGCGAATAATCATATAGTACATGATACAAATGAGATTGGACTTTCTATCATTTAGTATGCATCTAGAAATAACTAAAATAATTTTGTAGTATGCATCTATAAATACTCCCTCCATCCCATAATATAAAAGTATTTTGACAGTACACTCTAGCGTCAAACCGTTCTTATATTATGGGACGAAAGAAGTACTCCCTCCGTTTTAAATTACTTGTCGTGCTTTTAATTCAAATTTGAACTAAAACCATGACAAATAATTTGGAACGGAGGGAGTACCTTTCTAGTTTTATCGAGGCTTTTCATGTTATATATTGCGTTTACAAATTTTGTCGAGTTTCTTTTTGTTTTGAAGCGCATCGAATGCTTCGTACCTTCCCTGAAAAAAAAAAGAATGCTTCGTACCATACGAAGGAAGAAGAGGGAACTGCGACTAAACATCGCCGGTCAGTTTACGTGGGCTGCAGTGCGGCCAGCGAACTTTGATATTTGGTTCCATTCAAAACGCATTGATTACTAGGGAAGAAATTTCTACAGCGAAGGGGAGAGCTCTCTGTACAGAAGCCAGCAGCCAGCCAACAGCTGACCTTGTGTGAGCAGCCGCGTGCAGAGAAACGTTCAAAAGAGGAAGCGAGCACACGTATCGGCCCCGTTGGACGTAGACAAAGTCGAACCTGATGACCTCAGGATTCAGATGGTTCTACGATGGCTGAACTGAAAGCTACATCGGGAGAAAACCTGGATGGACGGTCCTCAGGGCGTTTGCATTCGCAACCTCGCTGATGGCCCTTACACCATCCAGCGGCTCCAGCCAGTGAGATCCCCGTGCTAACTCTCCCGGAACGAATTGACTTCGATGCAAATAGTGACATGGGCCGACTAGGAGCAGAAGCTCGACCACACGCGTTCAGCCACACGTGGCTGAAAAGAAAGGAGTAGTCGGTCGGTACGCCATGAGTTTTTTTTTTTTCGAAACGGAAGCAAAAAATTTGTCTCATCCATTAACTAAGAAGAAAGAATAGAGTTTGTTACAATCAACCCACGACAAATCCACATGACGATTATTCGCGTTCAAGTAGTGCCCTTAGTTTTTTTGCTCCCGCTATGCTCCAAAGCTTTGCTTCTTCTATAATGATGTTGAGAAGGATCGGCGGCGGAGCGCTCTTGTGGCAGAAGACACGGGAGTTTCACTCATTCCATATTGCCTAAGAGACGAGCATGGTAAGGGAGGCCGTGGCTTTCCGGTTTGGAACGGATAGCCCGGTCTGATGATCCCACCATGACTCAACGGAGTCCTCCAAGTGCCATAAAGAGGTGTCCAGGTAGTGTACACCAAGTTTCTCTATGACCAACTTCCATAGTCTAATGGTAAAGCGACACTTGTAGAATAGATGCCCGCCCGTTTCTTGCTCTCTTTTGCATAGCGTGCAAAGGCCATAATTTGGCCAACCTCGTTTGGCCAATCGATCAGCGGTCCAGATGCGGTTTTGGATGGCTAACCAAGCAAAGAGTTTGACTTTAGGACGGGCCCAAACTTTCCAAACCATCTGGTCCATGGGGGAGTTACTCATTCCCAAGAATTGCGCTTTGTAGGCCGAAGCAGCGGTGTAGTGCCCATCCGCAGAGTGTTTCCAGACAATGTCATCCTCAATGTTGTCAGTGAGATTGAATTCGTGGATGAGCATCCAGAGCGTGAAGAACTCCATGATGTGAGCGACGGATATCACGGTGGCTGTGTTAATTTTTAAAATCCATGCATTCTCTTTGAGTGCCTCCCGCACCTTCCAATTTTTTCTTGAAGAAGCCTCGAAAATGAGGGGTGCAATCTCTTTTGGCTTCTGGCCAAACAACCACGGAAAGTCCCAGAAAGGTGTTTTTGTGCCATTTCCAACGATGATGGTGGTGGAGGCATAGAAGAACTTAAAGTCATCCTCGTCACATGGGTTCCCCATGCCAACCCACAACTTACTCGGCTCCTTCCACTCGAACCATGGCCATCGTAACCTCAATGCCCTAGCAAATTTGTCAGTGGTTAGTACCCCTAGGCCTCCATAATTGAGAGGCCGACAAACCGTCTCCCAATTGACTTTACATTTGGCACCGGTAGTTTTGTCCGAGCCGGCCCAAAGAAAGGCCAGTTCGAGCTTGTTGACACTGTGGAGGGTGCTTTGTGGGATGACAAGCGGTGTGATAAAGTAAACTGCCTGGGAGGTGATGGCATACTTGACCAGCGTCGTGTGTCCAATGGTGGTGATGTTTTGACCCTCCCACATGACCAATTTCCCGGCCACCTTTTCCTCCAAGAATTGTAGGTCCACCTTTTTTAGCTGCCAAACCGATAGCGGCAGGCCTAAATATCTCAAGGGAAAAGAATCCCTCATTGCCGGAAGTCCATGCAGAATGTGGCCTAGAGTTAGCTGGTTGCATCGAATGGGCACGACTGAGCTTTTTTGAAAGTTGGTACAAAGTCCCGTGACCTCACCAAACCCCTTTAGGATGGCAGCAAGATTATCCACGTCCCTCTTTATGGGCGCCAGGAAGACGGCAGCGTCGTCCGTGTAGAGAGAGGTTCTGACCCGAGCTCCCCTTCCGCGAATCTTGTGAAGTAGCCCTTTCTGAGTAGCAAGCTCTAGAATTTGGTGTAGGGGGTCAATAGCAATGACGAACAACAGGGGCGATAGGGGGTCGCCTTGTCAAAACCCTTGGCCATGCAAAATGGGAGGACCCGCCATCCCATTCAGAAGGATCCGCGAGGAGGACGTGCGGAGGAGCGCATTGATCCAATTCCAAACCTTGGTGGGGAAGCCTTTTCTTTGGAGAAGGTCTAGGATAAACTCCCACCTCACCGAATCAAAGGCCTTGCGGATGTCAAGCTTGAAAAGGAGCGTCGGGGTCCTACTCTTGTGTAGGCGCCGTGCAAAGTTTCTGACGTACATAAAGTTGTCATGAATGCTTCTCCTTTTGATGAAAGCACTTTGCGCATTGGAAACCAGGCCATCCATGTGAGGGGCAAGCCTGATGGACAGAACTTTGGCGAAGATCTTGGCAATAGCATGGATGAGACTGATGGGTCTGTAGTCAGATATGCCCTCTGCACTCTCCTTCTTGGGCAGGAGTACCACATTCGCCGAGTTGAGCCAATGGAAGTTCTTCGAATGCAAGGACTCGAAAAGGTGAATGACTCTCATGATATCATTTTTAATGATGCCCCAACATTTCTTGTAGAAGGTGCCCGTGTAGCCATCCGGCCCCGGTGCCTTATCGCCGGGCATGTCATTGATAGAAGCTCTAACTTCTTCCTCCGATATGGCCTCCTCAAGCTCACGTAAGTCCTTTGGAATGATGTTGAGTTCATCCCAGTTGAAGTCAATGTGACTGTGACTCCCTTTTCCCAAAACATTCGAGAAGTGCTCGTGAATGATGGACTCCTTAGCGTCGTGCTCAGTCACCCAACCAAGCCCATGCCTTATTCGGTGGATGTGATTCTTTCGTCTTCTTGCATTTATGCGCCGGTGAAAAAACTGTGTGTTTGCATCACCCTCCTTCAGGTTTGAGATCCTCGCACATTGCTTTTTCCGAGCCCTGACAAGGATGGCTAGGCTCATGACCCTCCTTTTGAGGTCAGCCCGGAGGTCACGCTCATCGGCAGATAGCCGTCGATTATCCTGAGCAATGTCAAGATGAAGGATCACCAAATTAGATGCATGAATGTGACACCCCTGATTTGACCGTACACTAATCATACACGCAAACGTGTACGATCAAGATCAGGGACTCACGGGAAGATATCACAACACAACTCTAAAAATAAAATAAGTCATAGAAGCATCATATTACAAGCCAGGGGCCTCAAGGGCTCGAATATAAGAGCTCGATTATAGACGAGTCAGCGGAAGCAACAATATCTGAGTACAGACATAAGTTAAACAAGTTTGCCTTAAGAAGGCTAGCACAAACTGGGATACAGATCGAAAGAGACGCAGGCCTCCTGCCTGGGATCCTCCTAATCTACTCCTGGTCGTCGTCAGCGGGCTGCACGTAGTAGTAGGCACCTCCTGAGTAGTAGTAGTCGTCGTCGTCGACAGTGGCTTCTGGCTCCTGGGCTCCAACGTCTGGTCGCAACAAACGGGTATAGGAAGGGGGAAAAGAGGGAGCAAAGCAACCGTGAGTACTCATCCAAAGTACTCACAAGCAAGGAGCTACACTACATATGTATGCATTGGTATCAAATGGAATAAGGGTATCATATGTGGACTGAACTGCAGAATGCCGGAATAAGAGGAGGATAGCTAATTCTTTCGAAGACTACGCTTCTGGTAACCTCCATCTTGCAGCAGGAGAAGAGAGTAGATGGCAAGTTCACCAAGTAGCATCACATATCATAATCCTAACCGATGATCCTCCCCTCGTCGCCCTGTGAGAGAGCGATCACCGGTTGTATCTGGCACTTGGAAGGGTGTGTTTTATTAAGTATCCGGTTCTAGTTGTCATAAGGTCAAGGTACAACTCCAAGTCGTCCTGCTACCGAAGATCACGGCTATTCGAATAGATTAACTTCCCTGCAGGGGTGCACCACATAACCCAACACGCTCGATCCCATTTGGCCGGACACACTTTTCTGGGTCATGCCCGGCCTCGGAAGATCAACACGTCGCAGCCCTACCTAGGCACAACAGAGAGGTCAGCACGCCGGTCTAAATCCTATGGCACAGGGGTCTGGGCCCATCGCCCATTGCACACCTGCACGTTGCGAGGGCGGCCGGAAGCAGATGTAGCCTAGCAGGCGTTCCAGTCCAATCCGGCGCGCGTCGCTCAGTCGCTGACGTCACGAAGGCTTCGGCTGATACCACGACGTCGAGTGCCCATAACTGTCCCCGCGTAGATGGCTAGTGTGTATAGGCCAGTGGCCAGACTTAGATCAAATACCAAGATCTCGTTAAACGTGTTATCTTGAAATAACCGCGAACGCCGATCAGGACCAGGCCCACCTCTCTCCTAGGTGGTCTCAACGTGCCCTGTCGCATCGCCACAAAGATCCACACAGAGGGCTGTCGGGAAAGTATGTCCTTCCAGCCCCCAATTCGTGAATCAACGGCGGGTACTCCTCGAGCCAACCCGACTTTAGTCATCACATGTATCATATATAAAGTATATAGTATATACCCGTGATCACCTCCCGAGAGATCACGGCCCGATAGTATAGGATGGCAGACGGACAAGAGTGTAGGGCTACTGGTGATAAACTAGCATCCTATACTAAGCATTAGGATTGCAGGTAAAGGTAACAACAGTAGTAGCAAGGACAGGCTATGCATCAGGATAGGATTAACGGAAAGCAGTAACTTGCTACACTACTCTAATGCAAGAGTAGAGAGAAGAGTAGGCGATATCTGGTGATCAAAGGGGGGGCTTTCCTGGTTGCTCTAGCAAGAAAGAGGGGTCGTCAACACCGTAGTCGTACTGGGTAGCAGCGGCGTCGGTCTCGGTGTCTAGCGAGAGAAGAGGGGGAAGAAACAATAAATATTAAGCAAACAGATGCATAGCGATGCATGACATGACAAGTATCGGTGCTAGGGGTGCCCTTACGCGGTACGAGGTGGTACCAGTGAAGGGGGGAAACATCCGGGAAAGTATTCCCGGTGTTTCGCATTTTCGGACAGATGAACCGGAGGGGGAAAATTGCGTGTTTGCTATGCTAGGGATGTGTGGCGGACGAACAGGCCGCGTATCCGGATTCGTCTCATCGTTCTAAGCAACTTTCATGTACAAAGTTTTTCCATCCGAGCTAAGGTTTATTTTATATTAATTTTAAAAGATTTAAATCATTTTTAGGATTTATTTAATTAATTAAATCAACATTATTCAGAATAGTGTTTGCTGACGTCATCATGACGTCAGCAGTTGACTTGGTCAACCTGACAGGTGGGTCCCGTTCGTCATTGACACATTTAGTTAGCAGGTTAATTAAACAGGGTCAATTAATTTAATTAGTGGTTAGGTTAATCTAATCAGGATTAAATAGTTTAATTAATTCTTTAATTAATTAATTAAGATTAATTAGGATTAATTAATTGTTTAATTAATTAATTTTATGGGGGACCGGTGGCCGGAGGCGGCGCAGAGGGGCGAGGTGGGGACTGGCGACAGAGGTAGGCGAGGGTGAGGTGCAGGTAGCGCGCGGGCCGCAGCAGCAGGGCGGTGCGGTCACGGGCGGCGCGTGGGCGTGCGCGGCTACGGGGAGCCGCGACCAGGGAGGCTGCGCAGGGGGGGGGTGCAGGGGAGCGCCCGGGCGACGGCGGCCATGGGCGTGGGCGGAGGGCGACTGCGGCTTCGGTCGCGGCGACGACGACAGCTACGAAACGACGGCGAGGGTGCTCGAGCTCGAATCCGAGCTCGGGAATAAACGGGGAAGTGGCGGAGCTCACATTGAGCCTGCAGATGTGCTTAGTGCGCTCGGGGAAGGCTCAGAGGTGCCAGAATCAACGGCGAAGCTCGACGAGGCGGACGAAGAACAAGGCGGTGTGTGGCTCGACGTGGTGGCTTCCGAGAGAGAGATGGCGTCCGCGAGGTGGTGGTGGGACGAGGCGGTGACGCAGCGGCGGCGGTTGGCGTCGGTGCGACAAGCACGACGTCCTGCGGAGCTCGGGGAAGACGGGCACAGTGCCGGAGGGTGAGGAAGCAGGCCGGGAGAGGGCGGCGAGGACGAGGCGTTCGGCGAGGTCCGGCGACGGGGCCGGGGCGGCAGCAGGGGCGACGTTGGGGGAGAGTGCGTTGGCGCCGGGGACGCGTCGGGGGCGGGCGTGAGCACCCGGTTCCCGATCTGGATCGGGGGAGGGAGGGAGAGAGACGTGGGAAAGAGTGGGGGGGTCGTGCGGGGTGAGTGGGGGGTGTGCGCTAGGGTTCCTGTGGGTGGGGGCATGTAGGCCAGGCACGGGGTGGGCCGGCTGGTCAGCTGGGCCGGCCGACTGGGCTGAGGTCCAGTTGACCATAGGGGGCTGTTGTTTCTTTTTTTACCTTGCTTTGACTTTTCAATTTACTTTTCCTTATTTTTCTTTTACTTGTTTAATTTTATTTTGGTTTAGTAAAATATGATGATAGCTCCTAGAATAATGTTCCAGAATAACCCACTACCACAAAAGGTTTTAACCCCAAATAAAATAGTTTAGTATTTGAGAAAATACCAAAGGCATTTAAATAATGTTTTGGCTACCGTTTAAATCATTTTAGTACATTTATACATTATATAATAATGTGGATTCTTCATCATAATCACATATGCATTATCTGGCACAACCCGAACATTTTGGTTTTAACATTTGAAAACTTTTGAGGTTTTCCTTTATTTTAAATTGGAATTTGAATCGTTTTTGAACCATCGCGAGATTAACAACAGTAACCAAGGTGACGTGGCATCATTAATGTGTGATTACTGTAGCCTAATTATCCGGGCGTCACAATGAAGTTGGATCTTGGCTTTAGGGAATAGACATTCTACTCCATTCCGCCAACCGGGTGGCCGTCTTTTTTAGCTTGTGAAACAAGACTTCACACGGCTCCGTGTGCCCCATGGGCTTGTCCCAAGCCTTTTGCACAATATCGTAGAATCCGGGCATGGATACCAAAAAATTCTCAAATTTGAAGGTTCTGGGCCTCCTAGGCCCCCTAACGTCGGCAAGCAGGAGGGGACAATGGTCGGAGAGTGAAGACGAGAGGGCATGTGACACATGGGTGTTGAAGGTGGTGTCCCACTCAGCATTGCAGAAAAAAGTGTCGAGCTTGCACAAGGTTGGGTTCACCCTCTCGTTACTCCAAGTGAACCTCCGGTTTTGAAGGTGAATTTCCTTTAGGACGCAACTTTGCAGGGCATTACGAAAGTGGATGATCCGACTCCTGTTGAATTTCCTCTTGTTTTTATCTCTGGCCTGATATATTTGGTTGAAGTCCCCGGAGGCCAACCAAGCAACACCGGGAGGTGGGATTTGGCTAACGAGCTCGGCAAAGAAAGCGTCTTTGCTAGCGGCATCGGTGGGCCCATAAAGGGATGTAAGCTTGAATACTACCTCAGTCTCCCGAATCCTGACCATGGCAGAGATGCAGTGGTTGGTAATGGCGACGTGAGTCAGCTCAACCAGGTGGTCATCCCACAAGATAAGGATGCCACCCCTAGTTCCGTCGGCTAGTTTTTGCGCGAAATTCCAAAACCTAGAACCACTAAGAGAGGTAGCCATGAACTGGTCAACATTGGACAGCTTCGTATCCTGGAGACAGATGATGTGGCAAGAAGAGGCAGCAATGGTTTCACAAACAGTTGCCGGCGGTCCGAACAATTGAGCCCTCTGACGTTCCAACTTAATGTCTTTATAGCTTGTTCAATCATGAGGAAACAAGCTTAGCCCTAGTCCTAGTAAGCTGGCAGCAACCATGCACAAATGGAATGACCGTAGCACTCAGGCAACATGCATGCATATGAGAAACAACATGTTCCAAACTGGACCCAACTTTGACAAGTACCATACATGACACACCTTGGGTACACAGCCAACATGGCCAACATACAGATGCACATTGCATCCACAGACTCGACCCTAGACAGAGATTAAAACCCCTTAAGATGAAAGCTGGTTGTACTAACATAACCAAAATGGAATCCCTCTGCATCTCTGAGCTGCCTAGGCAACCGCCTGCTGGCCATCCTGGTCCAGCGCTCTAGCACCACCATGGGAAATGAGAGCTTCCACAATCCCTGTTGCCTGAACATCATCCAACTTGAATAAGCCTCGCATAGCGATGATCACATCTGGAGCCAGCTGCTCTTTGAACCTCTCTGAGAAAGCATCCATCATCTCCAGAGTGGCATCCTGGCCGTCTCTGGTAATGCCTAGCCCACGGCAAACCAGCTCCTCGGCTGCTCTAGCCACAGGCGCTGCCTTTGCCTTGCTCGCAGCCCTGCCAGCAGCCTTTAGACGCGCGCTGGTTCTTTGCAACGAAAAGCCACCGTTGCTGCAGCCGATTGTCATGCCGCCCATCTTCATGCGTCTCGCCGCCGGCCTCCTGAGAGGAGGAGCATCAGGCGGTGGGAGGAGGGCGGGATGTCTCTCCTGGAACAGAGGAGCCAGGTCTGCGTCCGGCACCACCACAACACGCCTGGGCTCACGGGAGGGGGTGCGACGTAGCGGGGCAGCATCCTGGAGAGCCGGCGTTGGGGAGCGAGAGAAACCCGACGGGCGTTCCGGTGAAGCCAGGGGCAGCAGCAACACCGAGGGGGCGCACAACTCCACCAGTGCCGGGCTCGGCGTTGTGACCAGCAGGGAGGAGCTCCTGCCCTCATCACGCTTGGAGCGCATTCCTGGCGGCAGCACCATGGTAGGTGACAGCGGAGGTAAGGTGGGTGGTGTCAGGCTCTCCAGGGAACACCTTCTTGCAGCGTGTGGAGAGCGTTCGTGGTCGGCGCTACGCCTGCGCATCTCAGGCAACAAAGGAGATGGCAGCGGCGCCTGGATGGCTTGTGTTGGAAATATGCCCTAGAGGCAATAATAAATTAGTTATTATTATATTATATTTCATTGTTCATGATAATCGTTTATTATCCATGCTAGAATTGTATTAATAGGAAACTCAGATACATGTGTGGATACATAGACAACACCACGTCCCTAATAAGCCTCTAGTTGACTAGCTTGTTGATCAATAGATGGTTACGGTTTCCTGACCATGGACATTGGATGTCATTGATAATGGGATGACATCATTAGGAGAATGATGTGATGGACAAGACCCAATCCTAAGCTGTAACACCCCGGATGTAACTTTCCCAATTTGTACTCCAACTCTTGCCGTTTCTGGCGTTAAGTTATATTTATTTCCTCGGGTTCGGGTTTTGTCTCCGTGTGTTGTTGTCGTTGTCATGAATCTCATATCATGTCATCATGTGCATTGCATTTGCATACGTGTTCATCTCATGCATTCGAGCATTTTCCCCGTTGTCCGTTTTTCATTCCGGCGCTTCGTTCTCCTCCGATGGTCAATTCTAGCTTTCTTTCGTGTGTGGGGATTAAACATTTCCGGATGGGACCGAGACTTGTCATGCGGCCTTGGTTTACTACCGGTAGACCGCCTGTCAAGTTTCGTATCATTTGGACTTCGTTTGATACTCCAACGGTTAACTGAGGGACCGAAAAGGCCTCGTGTGTGTTGCAGCCCAACACCCCTCCAATTTGGCCCAAAACCCACCAAACTCTGCTCCATGTCCTAGAGCGTTCGATCACGATCGCGTGGCCGAAAACCGCACCTCATTTGGACTCTCCTAGCTCCACTTATGCCTATAAATAGCCCCCCCGTTTTCGGATCTCTCTCCCTCTCCGAAACCGTAAAAAAAAGATCCCCGCGCGCCGGACACGTCCGTCGGCGACCGCGGCCAACCGGGAGGCGCCACGTGTCCCCGCCGACCTCCTCCTCCGCGCGGCCCGGCGAGCCCGCGGGAGGCCCGCCCCTCGCCGCCACTGGGCCAGATCCGCGCCGCCCGCCGCCTCTCTCTTCCCCGACGCCGTCCGCCGGCCCCGCCGCCTCGCCGCCGCCCCTTGCCGCCACCGGCCGCCGCCGCCCCGCATCTCCGCTGCCTCACCGCTGCCGCCCGGGTGCCGCGCCGCCCCGCTCCACTCCGTCCTCGCCGCCGTCCGGCCCCGCCGCCGCACCGCCCGGCCTCGCCGCCCCCGGCCTCTCCCTCCTTGACTTCTGTGCTCCGGTGAACAGTGCGCGCCGGTGAGCCTCGGGAAGCGTGCAGATCTGAGATCCGAAATTTGACGGTTGACTTTTCTCCTCCGAACCCTAATTTTTATGCAATCTTTGACCTGTGATAACTCTGCATCTGTAGCTTCGATTTGGACATATAGCATATCAAAATGTTCATCTCAGAGAGTACATCATTTCATTCCCTTGCTTCATTTTCTTTTGAGTTCATATTGATGCCCGAAATTCTGCTAGAAGGAGGCTTCGTGAGTTATTTGTCAGATCTGCTAGTTCATCTTAGACTTATGTCATTTTTGCCATGATTGTTGTGTGCATGATATGCGTGTGAGTCCTTCATATGTTTTGTTAAGCATCTTGTTATCTTTCTAGAGGTGCAACCCATGCATTTTTAGGATGTGTGTGGTGACTTGTGCAAGCTTGCAAAGTGAGGCACCCGGTAAATCTGTTTTCTTGGACTTAGTAGTTTTCACAAAGTCTGGGATTAATTAGTTCATGATGCCATATGTTCATGCTATTTCCTAGTGATTCGTGCCTCTTTTGAGGATGATCAGTAAGGGACTTTTGTTAATCTTGTAGTGCTCTATCCATCCATGTCTTTGTTTGCAATTATGGAGCACCCTAGCTTGAGTCAATCGAGCTCTCCTTTTGCTTCGTTGCGAATCTGGGCAGATCGTCAACTTGTTTGCGATTTTGCCGATGTTATTGTAGTTGATCCGTGCATGCTATGCCATTGTTCTTGCCATGTATAGCTTATATTTTGTGCCTTATTTAGGGATGTATGCTTTTCTTGCCATGACTTGCACCGTGGTGAGTGCATCGAGCTCGTAAACATGCCTTCATGAGTTATGTTTCAGCATGTCCCAGTTTTCACTAAGTCTGAAAACTGGTTATGTTTTTTGCTATGTTCGTGTGCTTGTTAGTATATTTTGTGATCCCTTTTGGCTCAAGGTCACTAAGGGACTTTTGTTAAGCTTGTTGAGTAGCTACATGCCATGTCTTTATTTGTCATGTTCAGGTCCTG
Source organism: Triticum urartu (assembly GCF_003073215.2). Lineage (NCBI taxonomy): Eukaryota > Viridiplantae > Streptophyta > Magnoliopsida > Poales > Poaceae > Triticum > Triticum urartu. Next base: position 290,615,898 of record NC_053028.1, read on the forward strand.
TAGCATGTTGTTTTGTTGCTCCGAAGAGGGCTATATGATCTGAAATTCCAGACAAGTGTTAATTTCACTAAGTCTGAGATCTATTTTACCTTTTGCGTTTTTGCCATGCTTGTTTGAACCTCCTAAGGGATGAATTGGCCGTAGATCAGTGCTAGGATTTTGTTAAGAATCTTGTGTTCATCCCTTCCATGTATTTTGTCGTCATGTTTGGGTGCTTTAGCATGTTCATCTCATTGCATTTAGATGCCTACTTGCTGTAAATCGCAGACCGGTGTCATTTTTGAATCGCTTGCCATTTCCAAACCATAACTCCGATTCCGGCGTTCTTTATATCGTTTTCAAGCGATTTCATCTCATCTTTCCAGTGGCACCCTTGGAATTCCAAGTTGAGGCCAGGTTCATGCATTTCCCGTCATATCTTGCATTTTGCATCCCGCATCGCATTCCGCATAGCATATCTTCATTTCATCATATTGCTTGGTCTTGCACGTGGTTGATTGTATCCTTGTTGCTTGTTTGTCTTATTTGGGTGGAGCCAGGAGACGAGTTCGCTAACAAGGAGCCCGTTGAGTTTGCTTTCGAGGATCCAGTCAACTCTGACAACTGTGCAGGCAAGATGATCATACCCTCGAAATCACTACTATCTTTGCTATTCTAGTTTGCTTGCTCTTTTGCTATGCCATTGCTATGATGCCTACCACTTGCTTGAAAGCCTCCTAAATTGCCATGTCAAACCTCTAACCCACCATTGTCCTAGCAAACCGTTGATTGGCTATGTTACCGCTTTGCTCAGCCCCTCTTATAGCGTTGCTAGTTGCAGGTGAAGATTGGAGGCCGTTCCTTGTTGGAACATTTATTTTACTTGTTGGGATATCATCATACTGCTATGTTATCTTAATGCATCTATATACTTGGTTAAGGGTGGAAGGCTCGGCCTCTCGCCTAGTGTTTTGTTCCACTCTTGCCGCCCTAGTTTCCGTCATATCGGTGTTATGTTCCCGGATTTTTGCGTTCCTTACGCGGTTGGGTTATAATGGGAACCCCTTGACAGTCCGCCTTGAATAAAACTTCTCCAGCAATGCCCAACCTTGGTTTTACCATTTGCCACCTAGCCTTTTCCCTTGGGTTTCGCGGACTCAAGGGTCATCTTATTTTAACCCCCCCGGGCCAGTGCTCCTCTGAGTGTTGGTCCAACCTAGAGCACCGTGCGGGGCCGTCCCTTGGCAACTCGGGTTACATTGGCTCCCGTACGCTTAGCTTATTCGGTGTGCCCTGAGAACGAGATATGTGCAGCTCCTATCGGGATTTGTCGGCACAGCGGGCGGTGTTGCTGGACTTGTTTTACCATTGTCGGAGTTGTCTTGAATTACCGAGATACCGAGTCTAATCGGAACGTCTTGGGAGGAGGTCTATTCCTTCGTTGACCGTGAGAGCTTGTCATGGGCTAAGTTGGGACTCCCCTGCAGGGATTGAACTTTCGAAAGCCGTGCCCACGGTTATGGGCATATGGGAATTTGTTAATGTCCGGTTGTAGATAACTTGAACCTTAATTAATTAAAATGAATCAACTAAGTGTGTTACCATGATGGCCTCTTCTCGGCGGAGTCCGGGAAGTGGACACGGTGTTGGAGTAATGTTTGCGCAGGTTGTTCTCTAGTTTCTCGCTCGTGTTTTGCCTCCTCTTCTCGCTCTCCTTTGCGAATAAGTTAGCCACCATACTTGCTAGTCGCTTGCCGCAGCTCCACTCATATTTTACCTTGCCTCACCTATAAGCTTGAATAGTCTTGATCGCGAGGGTGCGAGATTGCTGAGTCCCTGTGGCTCACAGATTACTATTACACCAGATGCAGGGCCTGATGATTCCGCTCCAGGTGACGCGTATGAACTCAAGTGGGAGTTCGACGAAGACTCTCAACGATACTATGTTTCCTTTCCCGATGATCAGTAGTGGTGCCCAGTTGGGGGTGATTGGGACCGTGTCGCATGTTGGGTTCTCTTTTATTTTGGCGCCGTAGTCGAGCCTTGAGTGTATGGATGATGTAATGTTATTTATGTACTTGATTGACGTGGCGAGTGTAAGCCAACTATGTTATCTCCACTTTTATTATTATTACATGGGATGTTGTGAAGATTTCCTAACTTGCGACATATGCCTTCAATGCGATTATGTCTCTAAGTCGTGCCTCGACACGTGGGAGCTATAGTCGCATCGAGGGTGTTATATAAGCCTAGCACAAGATCGTGTAGTTTGTATGCTAAAGCTTTTCTAATGTCAAGTATCATTTCCTTAGACCATGAGATTGTGCAACTCCCAGATACCATAGGAGTGCTTTGGGTGTGCCAAACGTCACAACGTAACTGGGTGGCTATAAAGGTGCACTACGGGTATCTTCGAAAGTGTCTGTTGGGTTGGCACGAATCGAGACTGGGATTTGTCACTCCGTGTAACAGAGAGGTATCTCTGGGCCCACTCGATAGGACATCATCATAATGTGCACAATGTGACCAAGGAGTTGATCATGGGATGATGTGTTACGGAACGAGTAAAGAGACTTGCCGGTAACGAGATTGAACAAGGTATCGGGATACCGACGATCGAATCTCGGGCAAGTATCGTACCGATAGACAAAGAGAATTGTATACGGGATTGATTGAATCCTTGACATCGTGGTTCATCCGATGAGATCATCGTGGAGCATGTGGGAGCCAACATGGGTATCCAGATCCCGCTGTTGATTATTGACCGAAGAGTTGTCTCGGCCATGTCTGCATGACTCCCGAGCCCGCAGGGTCTACACACTTAAGGTTCGATGACGCTAGGGTTATAGGGAATAGATGTACGTGGTTACCGAATGTTGTTCGGAGTCCCGGATGAGATCCCGGACGTCACGAGGAGTTCCGGAATGGTCTGGAGGTATATATTGATATATAGGAAGTATGGTTTTGGCCACCGGAAGTGTTCCGGGCATCACCGGTAATGTACCGGGAGCACCGGAGGGGCCCGGGGGTCCACCGGGAGGGGCCACGGGCCCCAGAGGCATACATGGGCCAAGTGTGAGAAGGGACTAGCCCCTAGGCGGGCTGGCGCGCCTCCCCACCAAGGCCCATGCGCCTAGAGAGAAGAGGGGGCAAACCCTAAGGGCAGATGGGCCCTAAGGCCCATGCCTGATGCGCCTCCCTCTCCCCCCACTTGGCCGCCACCCCAGATGGGGATTGGGGCTGCCGCCACCCCTAGGGTGGAAACCCTAGGTGAGGTCGCAGCCCTCCCTCTCCCCCTATATATAGTGGAGGCAAAGGGGCAGCCCAACACACGAAGTTCTTCCCCTGTTGGCGCAGCCCTACCCCTCTCCCTCCTCGTCTCTCGTAGTGCTTGGCGAAGCCCTGCTGGAGTCCCGCGCTCCTCCACCACCACCACGCCGTCGTGCTGCTGTTGGACGGAGTCTTCCCCAACCTCTCCTTCTCCCCTTGCTGGATCAAGGCGTAGGAGACGTCACCGGGCTGCACGTGTGTTGAACGCGGAGGCGCCGACGTGTGTTGAACGCGGAGGCGCCGTGTGTTCGGCGCTTAGATCGGAATCAACCGCGATCTGAATCGCTACGAGTACGACTCCTTCATCCGTTCTTGCAACGCTTCCGCTTAGCGATCTACAAGGGTATGTAGATGCACTCCCCTTCCCCTCGTTGCTAGATTACTCCATAGATTGATCTTGGTGATGCGTAGAAAATTTTAAATTTCTGCTATGATCCCCAATAGTGGCATCATGAGCTAGGTCTATGCGTAGTTTCTATGCACGAGTAGAACACAAGTTGTTGTGGGCGTCGATTTTGTCAATTTACTTGCCGTTACTAGTCTTATCTTGATTCGGCGGCATCGTGGGATGAAGCGGCCCGGACCGACCTTACACGTACTCTTACGTGAGACAGGTTCCACCGACTGACATGCACTAGTTGCATAAGGTGGCTAGCGGGTGTCTGTCTCTCCCACTTTAGTCGGATCGGATTCGATGAAAAGGGTCCTTATGAAGGGTAAATAGAAATTGGCATATCACGTTGTGGTTTTGGCGTAGGTAAGAAACGTTCTTGCTAGAAACCTATAGCAGCCACGTAAAAACTTGCAACAACAATTAGAGGACGTCTAACTTGTTTTTGCAGCATGTGCCATGTGATGTGATATGGCCAAAAGGATGTGATGAATGATATATGTGATGTATGAGATTGATCATGTTCTTGTAATAGGAATCACGACTTGCATGTCGATGAGTATGACAACCGGCAGGAGCCATAGGAGTTGTCTTAATTTATTTATGACCTGCGTGTCAACATAAACGTCATGTAATTACTTTACTTTATTGCTAAAGCGTTAGCCATAGTAGTAGAAGTAATAGATGACAAGACAACTTCAAGAAGACACGATGATGGAGATCATGGTGTCATGCCGGTGACAACGATGATCATGGAGCCCCGAAGATGGAGATCAAAAGGAGCAAATGATATTGGCCATATCATGTCACTATTTGATTGCATGTGATGTTTATCATGTTTTACATCTTATTTGCTTAGAACGACGGTAGCTTAAATAAGATGATCCCTTGCAATAATTTCAAGAAAGTGTTCCCCCTAACTGTGCACCGTTGCGAAGGTTCATTGTTTTGAAGCACCACGTGATGATCGGGTGTGATAGATTCTAACGTTCGAATACAACGGGTGTAAGCCAGATTTACACACGCAATACACTTAGGTTGACTTGACGAGCCTAGCATGTACAGACATGGCCTCGGAACACAGAAGACCGAAAGGTCGAACATGAGTCGTATAGAAGATACGATCAACATGAAGATGTTCACCGATGTGACTAGTCCGTCTCACGTGATGATCGGACACGGCCTAGTTGACTCGGATCATGTATCACTTAGATGACTAGAGGGATGTCTATCTGAGTGGGAGTTCATTAAATAATTTGATTAGATGAACTTAATTATCATGAACATAGTCTAAATTGTCTTTGCAAATATGTTGTAGATAAATAGCTCACCTTTAGCTCCCTGTTTCAATACGTTCCTAGAGAAAGACTAAGTTGAAAGATATTGTAAGCAATGATGCGGACTGGGTCCGTAGTCCGAGGAGTGTCCTCACTGCTACATAAGGCTTACACCTTTGATGCATCGCTCGATGTGCAAACCCCTACAACATCGTCTATGGATGTTGTGAACACCTGACAGACACGTCCTGATGACTACTTGATAGTTAAGTGCACCATACTTTACGGCTTAGAATCGGGATTCCAATGATGTTTTGAATGCCATAGAACATATGAGATGTTCCAAGAGCTGAAATTGGGATTTCAGGCTCATGCCCGTATTGAGAGCTATGAGACCTCTGACAAGTTCTTTGCCTACAAGATGGAGGAGAATAACTCAGCTAGTGAGCATGTGCTCAGAATGTTTGGGTGCTACAATCACTTGAATCAAGTGGGAGTTAAACTTCCAGATAAGATAATGATTGATAGAGTTCTCTAGTCACTATCACTAAGCTACTAGATCTTCGTGATGAACTATGACATGCAAGGGATGGAGATGATCCCGGAGCTGTTCGCGGTGCTTAAGACCACAAAAGGTAGAAATCAAGAAGGAGCATCAAGTGTTGATGGTTTAACAAGACCACTGGTTTCAAGAAGGGCAAGGGCTAGAAGGGAAATTTCATGGATGGCAAACCAGTTGCCGCTCCAGTGAAGGAACCCAAGGTTGAACCCAAACCCGAGACTAAGTGCTTCTATTGTAAGGGGAACGGTCACTGGTAGTAGAACTACCCCAAATGCATGGTATATAAGAAGGCTGGCAACTTCAACAAAGTATATGCGTGTTATTAAGTGTACCTCACTAGTACTCCTAGTAGCACCTGGGTATTAGATACCGGTTCAGTTGTTGTTATTGGTGACTTGAAGCAAAAGCTACGGACTAAACGGAGACTGGCTAAGGGCGAGGTGACGATGTGTGTTGGAAGTGTTTCCAAAGTTGATGAGATCACCATCGCACGCTCCATCTACCTTCGGGATTAGTATTGAACCTAGATAAATGTTATCAGGTGTCTACGTTGAGCATGAATATGATTAGATCATGTTCATTGCAATACGGTTATTCATTTAAGTTAGAGAATACTGGTTATTCTGTTTACATGAATAATACCTTTCATGGTCATGCACCCTATGTGAATGATTCATTGAATCTCGGTCGTGGTAATACACATGTTCACGCCAAAAGATGTAGAGTTAATAATGATAGTACCACTTTCTTGTGGCACTTCCGCTTAGGTCATATTGGCGTAAGATGCATGAAGAAACTCCATATCGATGGATGTTTGGAGTCACTTGATTTTGAATCGCTTGACACATGCGAGCCATGCCTCATGGGCAGGATGACTAAGACCCCGTTTTCAGGTACAATGAAACGGGCAAGTGACTTGTTGGAAATCATACATGCTGATGCGTGTGATCCAATGAGAATTGAAGCGTGCGGTGGATATTGCTATTTTCTCATCTTCACTAACGATTTGAGTAGATATAGGTATATTTACTTAATGAAGCACAAGTTTGAAACGTTTGAAAAGTTCAAGCGATTTCAGAGTGAAGTTAAGAATCATCATAACAAGAAGATCATGTTCCTACGATCTGATCAAAAGGAGATTTTCTGAGTTATGAGTTTGGCAATCACTTAAGACATTGTGGAATTGTTTCGCAGTTGAAGCCACCTAGAACACCACACCGTAATGGTGTGTCCGGACGTCGTAATCGAACCTTATGAGATATGGTGCGATCTATGATGTCTCTTACCGATCTACCGCTATTATTTTGAGGTTATGCATTAGAGACAGTTGCATTCACTTTAGATAGGACACCATATAAGTCCGTTGAGACGATGTCGTATGAACATTGGTTTGGCAAGAAACCAAAGTTGTCGTTTCTTAATGTTTGGGGCTGCGATGCTTAAGGCTTCAGCCGGAGAAGCTCGAACCCAAAAGCGGACAAACACATCTTCATAGGATACCCAAAGGTGACAGTTGGGTATACCTTCTATCTCAGATCCGAGGGCAAATTGTTTGTCGCTAAGAACGGGTCCTTTCTCGAGAAGGAGTTTCTCTCGAAAGAATTGAGTTGGAGGAAGATAGAACTTGATGAGGTTGTCGAACCTTTACTTCAACCAGAGAGTGATGCAACACAGAAAGATGTTTTCTGTGGCGCCTACGTCTGTTGAATAGGAAGTTAATGATAGTGATCATGAAGCTTCGGATCAAGTTGCTATCAAACCTCATAGGTCCAAAAGGATATGTACTACTCCTGAGTGGTACGGTAATCCTGTCTTAGATATCATGTTGTTAGACAACAATGAACCTACGAGCTATGGAGAAGCGATGGTGGGCCCGTATTCCGACAAATGGTTAGAAGCCATGAAATCCGAGATAGGATCCATGTATCAAAACAAAGTATGGACTTTGGTGGACTTGCCCGATGATCGGCAAGCCATTGAGAAGAAGACAAACGCGGACGGTAATGTCACCGTCTATCAAGCTCGACTTGTGGCAAAGAGTTTTTCACAAGTTCAAGGAGTTGACTACGATGATATTTTCTCACCCGTAGCGATGCTTAAGTCCATCGGAATCATGTTAGCATTAGCTGTATTTTTCAATTATGAAATCTGACAGATGGATGTCAAAACAAGTTTTCTTACCAGTTTTCGTAAGAAAGAGTTGTATGTGATACAATCAAAGTTTTGTCGATCCTAAGGATGCTAAAAGGTATGCTGGCTCCAGCGATCCTTCTATGGACTAGAGCAAGCATCTCGGAGTCAGAATATATGCTTTGCTGGAGTGATCAAAGCTTTTAGGTTTATACAATGTTTGCTAGAAACTTGTATTTACAAGAAAGTGAGTGGGAGCACTACAACATTTCTGATAAGTATATGTGGATGACATATTGTTGATTCGAAATGATGAAGAATTTCTGGAAAGCATAAACGGTTGTTTGAAGAGTGTTTTTCAAAGGAAGACCTGGATAAAGCTGCTTACATATTGGGCATCAAGATCTATAGAGATAGATCAAAATGCCTTATGATACTTTCAAAGAACGCACACCTTGACATGTTTTTGAAGGAGTTCAAAATAGATCAGTCAAAGAAGGGGTGCTTGCCTAAGTTGTAAGGTGTGAAGTTGAGTAAGACTCGAAGATTGACCACGGTAGAAGAAAGAGGAAGGATGAAGGTCTTCCCCTATGCTTTTGTCATAGGCTCTATACGGTATGCCATGCTGAGTACCGCACCAGATGTGTGCCTTGCCACATGTCCGGCAAGAGGGTACTGAAAGTGCTAGTGATCGACTAGAGGGGGGTGAATAGGCGATTTTTATGAAAGTCTTCAAAACATGTAAGTTTCGAAGACAAACGATAGAAATAAACCTATTCTCATGCAGCAAAAGGTAGACTACACTAGGCAAACCATAGTCATGTATTCAATGAAGTGAAAGCACAATGACTAATAGCAGCTAGGCAGTAAGGATCAGGTAGGAAGATATTGAGAAGCCAATCAGTACACGCAATCACTTAGTGAAGTCGAATGGTGATGCTATCGTACAATGACTTCACAAGAACCAACAGTAAGTAAAGGGAAGGGAAGGATGAAACCAGTGACTCGCTGAAGACAATGATGTGTTGGACCAGTTCCAGTTGCTGTGACAACTGTACGTCTGGTTAGGGAGGCTGAGATTCAACTCAGAAGACCTCGTCTTCACCTTATTCCCCTTGAGCTAAGGACACCCAGTCCTCGCCCAATCACTCTAGTAAGTCTTCAAGGTAGACTTCCAAACCTTCACAGACTTTGTTCACCGGCGATCCACAATGACTCTTGGATGCTCAGAACGCGACGCCTAACCGGCTGGAGGATTCACAGTCCTCAAGTGTAATAAGTCTTCAAATCACACAGACAAGAAGACTTACATGATGCCTAACACTCTTTGGCTCTAGGTGGTTAGGGCTTTATCCTCTCAAGGAATTCTCTCTCAAAGGCTTCGAGGTGGGTTGCTCTCAAACGACAAAAGCCGTACTTTAACTTTGAGCAGCCAACCGTTTATGGTTGTAGGGGGTGGGCTACTTATAGCCACTAGGCAACCCAAGCTGATTTGTCCAAAATGACCCTGGGTCACTAAGGAACTGACACGTGTTCCAACGGTCAGATTTCAAACACACACGGCAACTTTACTTGGGCTACAAGCAAAGCTGACTTGTCCAACTCTGGACAAGATTCGCTATCATAGTCTTCACTCGAAGACATAGGATTTTAGTTAAGCATCACTTCAGTCATTCCGACTGGTTCTCTTGGACCCCACTTAACAGTACGGTGTTTCCTATGACTCAACAAAGAATAAAAATAACTACGAAAGATCTAAGTCTTCGTGCTTCATAGTCTTCATGCGATGTCTTCTCTTGTCATAGTCTTCAATGTGAATGTCTTCACATACCACATTTGACTTCAATGTCTTCACACATTTTTAGGGGTCATCTCTGGTAGGAAAACCGAATCAATGAGGGACTTCTACCTGTGTTATCCTGCAATTCTCACAAACACATTAGTCCCTCAACTAGGTTTGTCATCAATATTCCAAAACCAACTAGGGGTGGCACTAGATGCACTTACAATCTCCCCCTTTTTGGTGATTGATGACAAACTAGTTGAAGTTTTCAACGCGGAATATAGTATGTGAAATTGTAAAGGATAAGGAATTGTCTTCATAAGTTGCAAGGGCTCCCCCTGAAGATGTGCATATAAGTAATTTGCTTTTGGAATGCAAATGCACATGGCAGGTTGTACTTGTGGAGATCCTGTTCAACTCATGATGACAATTCATCATGCATGAAAAGTATGTGAAGATAATGACATGAATAATGAAAAATGGACGTCTGCAAAATGATCTAAGTGCGGAATTTATTGTCGCACATGCGGAATTTATCATCGCATCACAAAATAGCAAATAAGTAGCAGACGACCATCGAGTTTAAGTGTTACAACTCAAAGAACCAAATGTATCAAAATGAGAGTTGTAAACACTAGGCAAAACATAAAGTAACCACCCATATGGACCCGCTTGAAGACTATCAAACTCATATGCTTCTCCCCCTTTTGTCAGTGAGGACCAAAAAGGTTTGAAGACATAGAGCATCTACTCGTTCCCATGAAGAGTAGGTGAAGCAGCAAGGTCGTCGGTGGTGTTCGGCGGTGCAGAAGAACTTGGAGCAGTGTCGATGCATGCAGAAGTAGGGGGCGGTGAAGTGGCATCATCTTCATCCTCGATCACTCTGGCATTCACAGTTGCCGCAGAGGAAGAGAACTCAGAGTCTTCAAGAGATGGAGTTCGTCGCAGCACAGTCCTTCGGGGAGGTGTGGAGTCAAACTTGAAACGTTCAGAGAAGCCATCCTCTTGAAGATCATCCTCAGAACACATAAGCGTCAGCCCTTTCCATGTACGCCGACAGGTTTCATGGGCAACAAAGGCATTCTTGGTGGCAAGATTGTGAATGCGGTTGACATCCACCAAGAGGCTTTGCATTTGACGCTTCAGCCAGTCATGATGCCTATCATGTTTCTGATGAAGAGCTACTAGAAGCTCTCGGTCATTGAGAACATGAGATCGCTTCTTGGGCCTTTGGGCAATGGTGCTTTCAGTGGCTTCAGTGAGGGCACGATGAGGTGCACGTGTAGTACCAGCCAGAGGATAAACACGAGTGACTGCTTCAACTCCTTCAATGTTCTGAGAGAAACTTTGATGCTCAGCATTCTGAAGACTAAGAGGCTCCCTGGCAAGCTCTGGATAAATGGCTTCAACTGACATGTCCACGTCAGGCAGAAAGATCTGATGATTGCGAGCAGATGGCTGATATGAGATAGCTGAGTGGAGTTTAATCAACCGCATTATCCATGGAGCGTAGAACTTCAAGCCAAAAAGATCAGATCCTGATGTAACAAGTTGGCAGATGAAGAAGTCTTGTACGTTGAAGCATTTGCCGTGAAGAATATAGAAGACCAAAGTCTTCATTGCACCTTCCAGCTTTGCATGTGGAGAATGTCCTTTGATGGGCCAGAGAGTTTGCCTTATAATGTGATAGATAGTCCGTGGCAGATACTCAAGGTCTTTAACAAAGAACTCCTTAGGATATGCAGCATCTGGAGGCAAAGGCTTCATCATACTGAGCATCTGACTCATGTTCGGTTCAGGCTTCTGAAAGATGCTCTCCATAGCTTCACTGTGAAGCTGACAGCCAGGTTCATAGAGATCTCCTGGAGTGGGCAGACCAGTAAGCTCAATGATATCAAAGGCTTTGGCTTCGTGATGAACATTTCCAGTCATCCACTCAAGGACCCAAGTCTTCGGATCTCTGTTGTAGCCTCGTATGTGAAGAGTGGCATAAAATTGGAGCAGCAACTCTTCGTTCCAGTGCTCTTGGTCGGTGACGAAGGGCAACAATCCAACCTCTTTGAAGCAATCCAGAGCTTCTTCCAAGCAGGGCAGACCAGTTATTGCTTCGGTGTCAAGACGCATATGAGGGAAGATGCGACCTTGATTGTACAGAATGCATGAGTAATAACTTCGCTGCGGATAGCTCCAGAACCGATCAGAAGATATTCTTTCCCTTGAGTAGGGGTTCTTGGAGCTATTGAAGAAGGTGTTGTCTGCTTTGAAGCCGTTGATATTAAAGGATCCAGGTGCTGATGCAGGACCTGGAAATCTGGGCAACTTTGGCATTGGCTTCTATACTTGAGGCCTATGCTCAATATGATAGTCAAACTAAGGACCAGCAGCAAGCGCAGGAACAGGAGCAGTAGCATCATTGGCTTCGCTGACTTCTAGTTCATGGGTTGGTATAGGTTCCATGTTTGCTTCAGCCATGACAACATCAGTGGCTTCATTCGTGTTGGTGGTGGCCGCCTCAAGATTTTCTACCTCCACTTGATGAGCTGGAGGGTCGGGCACAGACACATTCTCCTCGAGAACAACTTCTTCAGTGGTTGTGGGAGTAGGGGCATGTTCTTCTTCTTGGATGTCGTCGGCTGATGCAGCCGGAATGTCTTCAGCAGCTTTAGCCTCAGACTCGGAGACCTTGGTCCTTTGCGAAGCCTGTGTAACGCTGGCGACGCCTTTGGAGATGGAGTTGGCTGGGCCTCAAAGTCATCTTCTTCTTGCCGGGGTGGTGTGACTTGTTGTTGTGGGTGATCAGCCCATGATGCATCCTGAGCAATTGGCGTCAGAGGACGACCAATGCTGATGAGTTCGCTATGCGTAATCACAGGCGATGATACCTGTTGGTGCTCGATCAAAGGAAGAACTACATCATCGTCAACATTGTCATGGTGACCAATGTCTTCAGCAGCGGTGGGATCAGCTGCTGGAATGTCTTCAGCTTCATGAGCCTCTATGGAAGCAGGCTCATGGACAGTCAGTTGGCGCTCTTGATGTTCAGCGGCAGGGCGAACCATGGAGATAGGTTCAACAACTAAGGGCTATGTGGGAGCAGCACGATCCTTCTTGGTCTTGCGCTTCTTCTTGGAGGGAGCAGCAGCAGAGGCTTTAGGATGTTTCCTCTTTCTGGCTTCAGCCTCAGCAGTCCTCGTCTTCTTCAGTTCTGAAGCGGTTGACCTGGCCTTTGGCTTCGAGCTAGTCATGCTGGCTGGGAAGACAATGGGATGTGCTTCCTGCCTTGGTGCCTCGGGTGCGGCCACAGCGGACTTCTTCTTCTTGTTTGCAGCCATCCTAGGGTCGATGCCAGGGCGACCAAGGGCCTTGCGCTTCTCAGCCTCATTGTAGGCTTGCACACACTTGTCAGCCAGGCTCTTCATGCGCTCATGAGAACCTTGAGCTTCTTCACGCTTCTTGAGAAAGGCTTCTTTGAGCTCATGCAACATGATCTTGAAGTTCTTGACCTCTTGCACGCTGAGCTTGGCCATATGCTTCTTAAACTGAGCTTTCTCAAAGTCGATCTTCTGCTTCAGATCAACGATGCACTGGGCTATAGCTAGCTCTGAAGCAATGGCGCCATGGAAGGCAACACTGAGGCCAATCAAAAGTTGCAGATCTTCAAAGCTGAGGTTGGGCGTGTCAAACCACTCATCAATGAAGTTATGGATGATTGCCACATCAAAGAGAGGAAAATTATTGAAGATTTCTGCTTCTTCTTTGCTCTTGATCAGTTGCTCAAGAGCGTCATCTACAAGATCTTCATCGCTGGACAGATCAATAGTGTCGTTGCGCAGAATTGCAGCAGCAGTCAGTTCTTTGCTGGTGTGTTGCAGAGGCATCTTGACTTTCGAGTGGCTTCGCCCGTGATATTTTTGGTGCTGAGGCAGGCTTTGAAGCTTTAGGCTGCTTCAGTTCCTTTGGCTTCAGTGATGCAGGCGCTTCATCAGATTCAGCGTCATCTGCAGGCTCATCCACGGCTGTCCCTTGAACCACGATATGAGTGATGAGACCTTCCAGGTTGTAGAAGGGCCCAACAAGATTGGGTTCAGCTTCGCGGGTGCCATCGGCATGGGGAGCAGAGGGACCAGGGTTGAAGTCTAGTCCCAATGACTTCTTGTTCTGCTTCGCCGAATTCTGGGCAAACTGGAAGTTGCGCTTGAACAGATTGTCGTCACGGCACCATAGCAGTGATGATGGGTCAGCATCCGCAGGCTGTGGTCCACGGACCATGCAGGGATAGAAGCCTTGTCCAATGGCTTCATCTCTGGACCTGGTTTGAAGATTTCTGTATAGGATGTCTCCCCATGGTCGCTTGATGGCATTCTTCTCAGCATATTCCTTGGTCACAAACCTGTACTTAAACCACTGTTCTGCCCAATATCGTCGAATCCATTGGATTCATGTCTTGCGCTGATTGTAATCCTCTTCTGGATCTGTCTTGTACAACTCTGAGAGGTCATCGGGCAGATCTCTTGATGTTTCACCTCGACGCTTTCTGCCACCCTTCCTTGCTGATTTCTCTGCAGCCATGAACTTTAAACTGAATGGCTTCAATATGTTCAAAGGCTTCAAAGGCTTTCGCTTGCTGGACAAACATGAACTGGCTTCGGGAGAATTTATATGATGCTGTAAGAATTCTGCAAATGAATGCAGACTATGAGAACCAAGGGATTCTCCCACGGACATGTACCTGTGACAGCATTAAGGTGCGAGGGAAGGGGAAGAGGTCATATGCATTCTCAGAAGATTTTGAAGATAAATCAGTTTAGATGACATTGACCTCATCGTGTGAAGACATTCACTCATAGATAAGGAGTTGGTTCCAGATTTGTATGAATCCACGGATCAGTACAAGTGAGGAATCTAACTACTTTTTGAAGCATAAGTGAACATACTAGGCATATTATGAGATGTAGTATGAAATAGATCCAACTTGTGTGAACAGAAACTGCTTGTGGTAGAAAGTGACGAATCTATAGGATCAAAGGGGACGTAAAAAGGAAGTTTTATTTACCACACAAAGAACTGCTAGGCGGAGTGGAAGAGGAGGCCGAGCAGTTCGATCGTCCGTGCCCTAACTTGGTGACGGAGGACAGCTACGGCGACGGTGGAGAAGATGTCCGCAGCCGGCGTGAAGACGGCGTCGGAGAGGTCGCGGCAGCTAAGCGCTTTGTCGCCGGCGTCGTCGAGGGCTAGCGGTGGCGCTAGGGTTCGTGCGAGAGTGGAGAAAGAATAATGACTGTGGTGAGGCGTGTATTTATAGGGACAGGGACGGCACAACGTCATTACACAGGTGCCCCTGGCGATTCACATCTGAAGAACACGTGGCCATCATGCAACATATCGAAGGTTGTTCCACGTTCCCACGCACGCCTGGATTGTCGAGTGGTCGTTCCTACTTCTCCGGGTTTCAGGTGAAGGAATTAGCATTGAAAGCAGACTTAATCTTTGTCTCTGTATCTTCTGCTGACAAGGACGCAGAGAAGACATTCGACAGTTTCAAGAGAATGCATATGATTTGGAGAGATAGAGTTTGAGATAGAAAGCACAGAGAGGTTAGGGTTAGGGTCCAATCACATTCACTTAGTTCAAAAGATTCAGCAAGAAGACATAGCTATAAGTGAATGCTGTAGAGGACAGAACACTAGTGTATATATATATATGTATATATAAGAAAAGCAGTCAAATCAACATCGTGAAGATAATCATGAAGACAAGTTGAGATTGAAGCCAAACCAAATGTGAAGACATACCAAACGTAATGCCATGAGTGAAACACTTCAAACATAAAAATTTGGTGGTGGCGTTACCCACCGTATAGGAAGTATTAGACCCAGACACGACGCACAATTATCGTGGCGCTCCGAAGTCAAATTCCACATTAATGTATTCACACTTAGAATGTATGTCTTCATTGATTGAAGATATACTTTACTTTGTGTGTTGCACATCTAAGTCATCAATATGCATAAGTGTTAGGATGTGTGCCTGATCACAGGACATTTGAGGATTCCAAGATATTTAGCTCACACCGTAACTTGCAAAATCTCTTCTCATCCAAGGGCTTGGTGAAGATATCTGCCAATTGCTCTTCAGTGTTGACGTGTATGATATCAATATCTTCTTCACAACATGATCTCTGAGAAAGTGATGACGAATTTCAATGTGCTTTGTCTTCGAGTGCTGAACTGGGTTGTTGGCAATCTTGATGGCGCTTTCGTTGTCGCAGTAGAGTGGCACTTGCTTCAGATGAATGCCATAGTCTTTGAGTGTTTGCTTCATCTACAGAAGCTGAGCGCAGCAAGATCCAGCAGCAATGTATTCAGATTCAGCAGTGGAGAGAGATACACAGTTCTGCTTCTTTGAAGACCAACATACAAGTGATCGTCCCAGAAAGTGTCATGTGCCTGATGTAGACTTGTGATCCACCTTGTCACTAGCATAATCAGCATCCGAGAATCCAACCAGATCAAACTCCGAGCCCTTTGGATACCATAATCCTAGAGTTCGGGTGTAAGCCAAATATCGAAGAATTCGCTTCACAGCTAAGTGATGCGATTCCTTTGGTGCCGCTTGGAATCGAGCACACATGCAAACACTAAGCATAATATCTGGCCTAGATGCACATAGATAAAGTAAAGAACCAATCATGGAGCGGTATACCTTTTGATTGAACTCTTTAGCATTGTCGTCGGGACCCAGATGATGTTTGGCTGGCATTGGCGTCGTGAAGCCTTTGCAGTCTTGCATACCAAACTTCTTTAGGCAATCTTTGAGATACTTCTCTTGAGATATAAAGATGTCGTTGCATTGCTGACGTATTTGAAGACCAAGGAAGAACTTCAGCTCACCCATCATGGACTTCTGATATTGCTCTTGCATCATATATCCAAACTCTTCACTGTATTTCTGATTGGTGCAGCCGAAGATAATGTCATCCACATATATTTGGCACACGAACAGTTCACCATCATATGTCTTCGTGAAGTGAGTGGGGTTGAGGGAACCAGATTTGAAGCCTTTGCTCTTCAGGAAGTCTTTGAGTGTGTCATACCAAGCCCGAGGGGCTTGTTTGAGGCCATACAGTGCCTTGTTGAGCTTGTACACCATGTCAGGATGTTTTGGATCTTCAAAGCCAGGCGGTTGTGCAACATATACTTCTTCTTCAATCTTGCCATTGAGAAAAGCGCTCTTCACATCCATTTGATATAGAAGTATGTTATGATGATTTGCATATGCCAGTAGTATGTGTATGGCTTCAAGTCTAGCCACAAGAGAAAATGTTTCATCGAAGTCAATCCCTTCAACTTGAGTGTATCCTTGAGCAACGAGACGAGCTTTGTTTCTGACAACTTGACCATGCTCATCTTGCTTGTTGCGATAGATCCATTTGGTGCCTATTATATTGTGCTTCCGAGGATCAGGACGCTTAACCAGTTCCCATACATTATTCAGCTCAAATTGTTGAAGCTCTTCTTGCATAGCTTGAATCCATTCAGGTTCCATGAAGGCTTCTTCAACTTTCTTGGGTTCTGTTATTGAGACGAATGCGAAGTGCCCACAGAAATTTGCTAGCTGTGTTGCCCTTGAACGAGTGAGTGGACCTGGTGCATTGATGCTATCAATTATTCTCTCAATCTGTACTTCATTTGCAACACGAGGATGTACAGGACAAAGATTTTGCTCTTGCTGATCATTCTCATTGTTAGAGGGATTGTCTTCAGGTTGATCAGGTGCGGAGATGATAAGTTCTTCTTCAGGTTGAGCTTCAGAAGGTATGATTTCTCCAGTTCCCATAAGTTTGATTGATTCACTGGTTGGAACTTCATCTAGCACATTTGGCAGGTGCTCTCTTTGTGAGCCGTTAGTCTCATCGAACCGCACATCCACTGTTTCAACCACTTTATAATGAAAGAGATTGAAGACTCTGTAGGAGTGCGAATCCTTTCCATATCCAAGCATAAAACCCTCATGTGCTTTTGGTGCAAATTTTGAAGTGTGATGTGGATCCTTGATCCAGCACCTGGCGCCAAATACTCTAAAGTAACTGACATTTGGCTTCTTGCCAGTAAGGAGCTCATAGGATGTCTTGTTCAGAAGCTTGTGAAGATAAACACGGTTGATGATATGGCATGCAGTGTCAATGGCTTCAGGCCAGAATTTTATTGGAGTCTTGTATTCATCAAGCATCATCCGAGCCATCTCAATAAGTGTTATGTTCTTGCGTTCGACGACGCCATTCTGCTATGGCGTGTACGGAGCTGAGAATTCATGTGCGATGCCCAAAGTATCAAGATATGTATCTAGGCCAGTGTTCTTGAATTCAGTGCCATTGTCACTTCTGATGTGCTTTATCTTGGCGACATAGTTGTTCATTGCTTGACTGGCGAAGCGTCTGAAGACATCCTGCACTTCAGTCTTGTAAAGGATTATATGCACCCAAGTAATATCTTGAATAATCATCAACAATGACAAAGCCATAGAGACAAGCAGTAGTAGTAAGAGTTGAGTAATGAGTGGGACCGAAAAGATCCATGTGTAGCAGTTCGAAGGGTTGAGTCGTTGTCATGATTGTCTTCGAGGGATGCTTGGCCCTCGTCATCTTTCCTGCTTCACAGGCACCGCATAAGTGATCCTTCTTGAACTTGACGCCCTCGATGCCTATGATATGCTTCTTCCTTGCAAGGGTGTGGAGGTTCCTCATGCCAGCATGCCCTAGCCTTCGATGCCAGAGCCAGCATTCAGAAGCTTTTGCTAGAAGACATATGGCAAGTTGTGGTCCTGCTGAGAAATCTACCACGTACAAATCATCTTTCCGATACCCTTCAAACACTAGAGACTTGTCAGATTCCATTAGTACAAGGCAACGATATTTTCCAAACATCACAATCATGTTTAAATCGCAAAGCATTGAGACAGACATTAAGTTGAAACCAAGGGATTCAACAAGCATGACTTTATCCATGTGTTTATCCTTTGAGATTGCAACTCTACCTAGACCCAATACCTTGCTTTTACCAGTGTCAGAAAATGTGATGTGACTTTTGTCAGATGGACGTAAAGTTGAGTCCATGAGAAGGCTTCGCTTGTCAGTCATGTGATTTGTACACCCACTATCAATAATCCATTCTGAAGCAGATGGTGTCATACCCTACAGTGCAGTTAGGGGGATAGGCTTCACGAAGAGAATTGTGAAGCAAAAACATTTGACGAGCCAGTGGATTATTAAATCTTAGATCGAGATTAGGACTGATAGGGCAAGTTGCAAGCAATTCAGAAACAAAGTACATAGTAAGACCATTTGGGCATTTGATCTTGCGCCCTACAAGATGTTTAAGGTCCCCAGCAATAGTATCAGACGATTTTGGTTTTCGGCTGGAGACCTTTCCCTGCAAAAGAGAGTTAAGCTTTCTTAGCCACCCACATCTTCAGGGGTGGCTTCGAAGCAATAAGTCTAAGTGCAGCATCTGAGAACTTTGGCTTTGGAGTCCTAGCAAAAAGTCTTGCAGGTGGACAATGGTACTCATAAGAATAAGCGGAATAGTTCTTAGTCTTATGAACATGGCGGTTTGATGAACCGCGCTCATATTCATAGGCCTATGTATGGCTTCCCTGCAAAACATTTGCGTTAGTGCGACTCAAGTGAGTCCTCTGTCTGTATGAAGCCCTTGGACCGTATGAAGCCTGTGGTCTGGGGTTTGTCTTCTTGACCTGTGGTGTCATGATGACATTCACAGGAAGATTCTCCAAACACCTTTTTGGCACCCAGATCTTCTTCATAGGCGGTCCATTCCTGCAGTTAGTACCAATGTACTTGGCAAACACTTCACCATTCTGATTTTTAAATAGTTTATAGTTTGCATCAAAGGATTCATCAATAACAATGGGGTTAGCACAAGTGAAGCCAGATAGGGTGGATGGATCCGCTGAAGGTTCCTTTGCAGCAACCCATGTGGTTTTGGGGTACTGCTCAGGTTTCCAGTAAGAGCCATCAGCATTCATTTTCCTTTCGAACCCGACACCCTCTTTCCTAGGGTTTCGGTTCAGGATCTGCCTTTTGAGGACATCACATAGTGTCTGATGCCCTTTGAGACTTTTGTACATCCCTGTTTCAAGCAGTGTCTTCAACTTAGCATTCTCATCAACAATAGTAGTGGAATCCTCAGCAGAGGGGTTAGTTACCACATCAATAGTTGAAGATATTGCAACAGTAGCAGCAGTAGAACATTCAGCAACAGAAGTAGCGTTATCACGCTCAATGCATTTAAGACATGGTGATTCAAATCCTTCCTGAGCTGAACTGATCTGTTTGGCGCGAAGTGACTCATTTTCCTTTTGAAGATCTTCATGAGCCGCTCTCAATTTCTCAATATCTTTCTTCCTTTGAAGATAATCATAGGAAAGCCTTTCATGAGTTGTTGAGAGCGTTTCATGACGACTTTCAAGTTCCTCATACTTAACATGAAGATTTTTTATGTCTTTGATTAAGGACTGAGATCGAGTCATTTCAGCGTCTAACAGATCATCGCTTTTGTCTAACATTTTTTGAATGTGTTCCATAGCTTTCTGTTGTTCAGTTGCAATTTTAGCAAGTGTTTTGTAGCTGGGTTTGGAATCACAATCAGAGTCATCGTCACTAGATTCTTGATAGTGAGTAGTGTGTGTGTTTACCTTGGCACCACGTGCCATGAAGCAGTAGGAAGGAGCGGAGTAGTCCTTGTCATTTGCATCAGTGTCGGTGATGAAGTCATTGTCTTCAGTGTTGAAGATGGACTTGGCAACGTATGCTGTAGCCAGACTTGCAACGCCAGAATCGGACTCCTCCTCAGACTCCACCTCCGCCTCCTCAAAAGCGGACTCCTCCTCAGAGTCCATTTCCTTGCCAACAAACGCACGTGCCTTGCCAGATGAGCTCTTCTTGTGTGATGAAGACTTGGAGGAAGACTTGGAAGAAGATTTTGAGTATTTCTTCTTCTTCTTGTCATCAGAGTCATACTCCTTGCTCTTCTTCTTCTTCTTCTTCTTCTTCTTGTTCTCATTGTCCCACTGTGGACACTCAGAGATGTAGTGGCCAGGTTTCTTGCACTTGTGACATGTTCTCTTCTTGTAGTCATGAGCAGAAGCTTCATCATTCCTTGAGCTTGATCGTGAAGACTTTCTGAGGCCTTTCTTCTTGGTGAATTTTTGGAACTTCTTCACAAGCATAGCAAGCTCCCATCCAATGTCTTCAGGATCATCAGAACTGCTGTCAGATTCTTCTTCAGATGAGGAGACAGCCTTTGCCTTCAAGGCACGAGTTCGCCCATAGTTGGGACTGTAGATGTCTCTTTTCTCAGAAAGCTGAAACTCGTGTGTGTTGAGCCTCTCAAGTATGTCAGACGGATCGAGTGTCTTGAAATCGGGACGTTCTTGAATCATCAGGGCTAGGGTGTCAAACGAACTGTCAAGTGATCTAAGGAGTGTCTTGACGACTTCATTCTTGGTGATCTCAGTAGCGCCGAGGGCTTGAAGCTCATTTGTGATGTCAGTGAGTCGATCAAACGTGAGCTGGACATTCTCATTGTCATTTCTCTTGAAGCGGTTGAAGAGGTTGCGAAGGACACTGATTCTCTGATCTCTCTGGGTTGAGACGCCTTCGTTGACCTTGGATAGCCAGTCCCAGACTAGCTTAGATGTTTCCAAAGCACTCACGCGGCCATACTGTCCTTTGGTCAGATGACCACAGATGATATTCTTGGTAGTAGAGTCTAGTTGAACGAACTTCTTGACATCAGTGGCAGTGACACCTTCTCCAGCCTTGGGAACGCCATTTGACGACATACCATAGGTCGACATCAATGGCTTCAAGATGCATGCGCATCTTATTCTTCCAGTAGGGATATTCAGTTCCATCAAAGACGGGGCACGTAGCGGAGACTTTAATTATCCCTGCAGTCGACATAGCTAAAACTCCAGGTGGTTAAACCGAATCACACAGAACAAGGGAGTACTTTGCTCTGATACCAATTGAAAGTGCTAGTGATCGACTAGAGGGGGGGGTGAATAGGCGATTTTTATGAAAGTCTTCAAAACATGTAAGTTTCGAAGACAAACGATAGAAATAAACCTATTATCATGCAGCAGAAGGTAGACTACACTAGGCAAACCATAGTCACATATTCAATGAAGTGAAAGCATAATGACTAATAGTAGCTAGGCAGTAAGGATCAGGTAGGAAGATATTGAGAAGCCAATCAGTACACGTAATCACTTACTGAAGTCGAATGGTGATGCTATCGTACAATGACTTCACAAGAACCAACAGTAAGTAAAGGGAAGGGAAGGATGAAACCAGTGACTCGTTGAAGAAAATGATGTGTTGGACCAGTTCCAGTTGCTGTGACAACTGTACGTCTGGTTAGGGAGGCTGAGATTCAACTCAGAAGACCTCGTCTTCACCTTATTCCCCTTGAGCTAAGGACACCCAGTCCTCGCCCAATCACTCTAGTAAGTCTTCAAGGTAGACTTCCAAACCTTCACAGACTTTGTTCACCGGCGATCCACAATGACTCTTGGATGCTCAGAACACGATGCCTAACCGGCTGGAGGATTCACAGTCCTCAAGTGGAATAAGTCTTCAGATCACACAGACAAGAAGACTTACATGATGCCTAACACTCTTTGGCTCTGGGTGGTTAGGGCTTTATCCTCTCAAGGAATTCTCTCTCATAGGCTTCGAGGTGGGTTGCTCTCAAACGATAAAAGCCGTACTTTAACTCTGAGCAGCCAACCATTTATGGTTGTAGGGGGTGGGCTATTTATATCCACTAGGCAACCCGACCTGATTTGTCCGAAATGACCCTGGGTCACTAAGGAACTGACACGTGTTCCAACGGTCAGATTTCAAACACACATGGCAACTTTACTTGGGCTACAAGCAAAGCTGACTTGTCCAACTCTGGACAAGATTCGCTCTCATAGTCTTCACTCGAAGACATAGGATTTTAGTTAAGCATCACTTCAGTCATTCTAACTGGTTCTCTTGGACCCCACTTAACAGTACGGTGGTTCCTATGACTCAACAAAGAAGAAAAAGAACTACGAAAGATCTAAGTCTTCACGCTTCATAGTCTTCATGCGATGTATTCTTTTGTCATAGTCTTCAATGTGAATGTCTTCACATACCACCTTTGACTTCAATGTCTTCATACATTTTTAGGGGTCATCTCTGGTAGGAAAACCGAATCAATGAGGGACTTCTACCTGTGTTATCCTGCAATTCTCACAAACACATTAGTCCCTCAACTAGGTTTGTCGTCAATACTCCGAAACCAACTAGGGTGGCACTAGATGCACTTACAGGTACAAAGGTGATCTAGGAGTGGATCACCAGATAGCGGTCAAAATTATCCTTACAGGAATAAGGAAATGTTTCTCGGTTATGGAGGTGATAAAGAGTTCAACGTAAAGAGTTACGTCGATGCAAGCTTAACACCTATCCAGATAGCTCTGAGTAGAGATACCGGATACGTATAATGGAGCAACAATTTGAATAGCTCCAAGTGGAACGTGGTAGCAGCATCTACGATATGACATAAAGTTTTGCGAAATACATAGGGATCTGAATATTGCAGACCCGTTGACTACAACCTCTCTCACAAGCATAACATGATCAAACCCAGAACTCATTGAGTGTTAATCACATAGTGATGTGAACTAGATTAGTGACTCTAGTAAACTCTTTGGATGTTGGTCACATGGCGATGTGACCTGTGAGTGTTAATCACATGGCGATGTGAACTAGATTATTGACTCTAGTGCAAGTGGGAGACTGTTGGAAATATGCCCTAGAGGCAATAATAAATTAGTTATTATTATATTATATTTCATTGTTCATGATAATTGTTTATTATCCATGCTAGAATTGTATTGAAAGGAAACTCAGATACATGTGTGGATACATAGACAACACCATGTCCCTAGTAAGCCTCTAGTTGACTAGCTCGTTGATCAATAGATGGTTACGGTTTCCTGACCATGGACATTGGATGTCGTTGATAACGGGATCACATCATTAGGAGAATGATGTGATGGACAAGACCCAATCCTAAGCCTAGCACAAGATCATGTAGTTCGTATGCTAAAGCTTTTCTAATGTCAAGTATCATTTCCTTAGACCATGAGATTGTGCAACTCCCTGATACCGTAGGAGTGCTTTGGGTGTGCCAAACGTCACAACGTAACTGGGTGTCTATAAAGGTGCACTACAGGTATCTCTGAAAGTGTCTGTTGGGTTGGCACGAATCGAGACTGGGATTTGTCACTCCGTGTAACAGAGAGGTATCTCTGGGCCCACTCGGTAGGACATCATCATAATGTGCACAATGTGACCAAGGAGTTGATCATGGGATAATGTGTTGCGGAACGAGTAAAGAGACTTGCCGGTAACGAGATTGAACAAGGTATCGGGAAATCGATGATCGAATCTCGGGCAAGTATCGTACCGATAGACAAAGGGAATTGTATACGGGATTGATTGAATCCTTGACATCGTGGTTCATCCGATGAGATCATCGTGGAGCATGTGGGAGCCAACATGGGTATCCAGATCCCGCTATTGGTTATTGACCGGAGAGTTGTCTCGGCCATGTCTGCATGACTCCCGAGCCCGTAGGGTCTACACACTTAAGGTTCGATGATGCTAGGGTTATAGGGAATAGATGTACGTGGTTACCGAATGTTGTTCGGAGTCCCGGATGAGATCCCGGACGTCACGAGGAGTTCCGGAGGTAAAGATTGATATATAGGAAGTATGGTTTTGGCCACCGAAAGTGTTCCGGGCATCACCGGTAGTGTACCGGGACCACCGGAGGGGTCCAGGGGTCCACCGGGAGGGGCCATGGGCCCCGGAGGCATACATGGGCCAAGTGTGAGAAGGGACTAGCCCCTAGGTGGGCTGGGGCGCCTCCCCACCAAGGCCCATGCGCCTAGAGAGAAGAGGGGGCAAACCCTAAGGGCAGATGGGCCCTAAGGCCCATGCCTGGTGCGCCTCCCTCTCCCCCCACTTGGCCGCCACCCCAGATGGGGATTGGGGCTGCCGCCACCCCTAGGGTGGAAACCCTAGGTGAGGGTGCAGCCCTCCCTCTCCCCCTATATATAGTGGAGGCAAAGGGGCAGCCCAACACATGAAGTTCTTCCCCTGTTGGCGCAGCCCTACCCCTCTCCCTCCTCGTCTCTCGTAGTGCTTGGCGAAGCCCTGCTGGAGTCCCGCGCTCCTCCACCACCACCACGCCGTTGTGCTACTGCTGGACGGAGTCTTCCCCAACCTCTCCTTCTCCCCTTGCTGGATCAAGGCGTGGGAGACGTCACCGGGTTGCACGTGTATTGAACGCGGAGGCGCCGTTGTTCGGAGCTTAGATCGGAATCAACCACGATCTGAATCGCTACGAGTACGACTCCTTCATCCGCGTTCTTGCAACGCTTCCGCTTAGCGATCTACAAGGGTATGTAGATGCACTCCCCTTCCCCTCGTTGCTAGATTACTCCATAGATTGATCTTGGTGATGCGTGGAAAATTTTAAATTTCTGCTATGATCCCCAATAGTGGCATCATGAGCTAGGTCTATGTGTAGTTTCCATGCACGAGTAGAACACAAGTTGTTGTGGGCGTCGATTTTGTCAATTTACTTGCCGTTACTAGTCTTGTCTTGATTCGGCGGCATCGTGGGATGAAGCGGCCCAGACCGACCTTACACGTACTCTTACGTGAGACAGGTTCCACCGACTGACATGCACTAGTTGCATAAGGTGGCTAGCGGGTGTCTGTCTCTCCCACTTTAGTCGGATCGGATTCGATGAAAAGGGTCCTTATGAAGGGTAAATAGAAATTGGCATATCACGTTGTGGTTTTGGCGTAGGTAAGAAACGTTCTTGCTAGAAACCTATAGCAGCCACGTAAAAACTTGCAACAACAATTAGAGGACGTCTAACTTGTTTTTGCAGCATGTGCCATGTGATGTGATATGGCCAAAAGGATGTGATGAATGATATATGTGATGTATGAGAATGATCATGTTCTTGTAATAGGAATCACGACTTGCATGTCGATGAGTATGACAACCGGCAGGAGCCATAGGAGTTGTCTTAATTTATTTATGACCTGCGTGTCAACATAAACGTCATGTAATTACTTTACTTTATTGCTAAAGCGTTAGCCATAGTAGTAGAAGTAATAGATGACGAGACAACTTCAAGAAGACACGATGATGGAGATCATGGTGTCATGCCGGTGACAACGATGATCATGGAGCCCCAAAGATGGAGATCAAAAGGAGCAAATGATATTGGCCATATCATGTCACTATTTGATTGCATGTGATGTTTATCATGTTTTACATCTTATTTGCTTAGAACGACGGTAGCTTAAATAAGATGATCCCTCGCAATAATTTCAAGAATTGTGTTCCCCCTAACTGTGCACCGTTGCGAAGGTTCATTGTTTTGAAGCTCCATGTGATGATCAGGTGTGATAGATTCTAACGTTCGAATACAACGGGTGTAAGCCAGATTTACACACGCAATACACTTAGGTTGACTTGACGAGCCTAGCATGTACAGACATGGCCTTGGAACACAGAAGACCGAAAGGTCGAACATGAGCCGTATAGAAGATACGATCAACATGAAGATGTTCACCGATGATGACTAGTCCGTCTCACGTGATGATCGGACACGGCCTAGTTGACTCGGATCATGTATCACTTAGATGACTAGAGGGATGTCTATCTGAGTGGGAGTTCATTAAATAATTTGATTAGATGAACTTAATTATCATGAACATAGTCTAAATGTCTTTGCAAATATGTTGTGGATAAATAGCTCACACTTTAGCTCCCTGTTTTAATACGTTCCTAGAGAAAGACTAAGTTGAAAGATATTGTAAGCAATGATGCGGACTGGATCCGTAGTCCGAGGACTGTCCTCACTGCTACACAGAAGGCTTACGCCTTTGATGCATCGCTCGATGTGCAAACCCCTACAACATCGTCTGTGGATGTTGTGAACACCTGACAGACACGTCCTGATGACTACTTGATAGTTAAGTGCACCATACTTTACGGCTTAGAATCGGGATTCCAATGATGTTTTGAATGCCATAGAACATATGAGATGTTCCAAGATGCCCGTATTGAGAGGTATGAGACCTCTGACAAGTTCTTTTCCTACAAGATGGAGGAGAATAGTTCAGCTAGTGAGCATGTGCTCAGAATGTCTGGGTGCTACAATCACTTGAATCAAGTGGGAGTTAAACTTCCAGATAAGATAGTGATTGATAGAGTTCTCTAGTCACTATCACTAAGCTACTAGATCTTCGTGATGAACTATGACATGCAAGGGATGGAGATGATCCCGGAGCTTCCCGTCCCGTCCTCATGGATGTCAAGGTGTATGAGCACCCTATGCTCTAGCCCTTTTCTACCGTACACTGGAACCCCGCCATCACGCGCAGGCAAAGTGATCTAGTTTATGCGGGGCACACACTGCGGGCACGACATCCAGGCCCACACCCCGACGCACTTGGTCTCCGTCTTCAGCTTCGTAGACTTCTCCACGTAGTCCAGGGAGCAGCCAGCGCCGATGGCCGAGGCAATGGACTAGCCATTCCAAGCCTGCAGCGGTAGCCCTTCTAGACACAAATGCACATGGTGCTTCTGGTCTACATGCTCCGCGTGCGCCTCGAGCCTCCAAGCACGCACCTGGAGCTGGTTGTCGCCAAGAGGGAGGGCGCTTTGCCCGATGGCGAGCGTGCGGTGGTGAGGATGAATGAAGTGGATGAGGAATTTCTTGGGGAAGTGCAGCCCGACGAAGACGTCCAGCGGCAGCGCACCCACGACCTTGCAGACAGCCCTGACCACATCCCCAGTGGAGACCCGCTGCTCACGGTCGAGCCAGGCCACCATTGCGACGGAGGAGAGCAATGCCACCTCCTGGAACATGGGCGGCGTGGAGTGGTGATGCCATGAGTTTTGATGTGTTTGGTAGGCTGCGTCCGTGATAGGCCTTTCTAATTTTATTCATACTATCACAGTTACGTATACACCCCGACCTCTTATACCCGTCTCAAACGTCCGGGCAGACCCTCCGATAATTGATCGGTGAAAAAAACACAACCAATCAGACCTCTCAAACCGCAGACAAACACCTGGGCTAACCAGCACCCTTCATACCCAGCCTAAATATAGGGCGAATATGGGGCGGTCCACACATGCCCGGACGCGTCCGTCTGATAGGCCCGGCCCACCATCGGCCCCATAGCTGTCCCACAAAAACTCAAATCCGGGCACCTCGCTCCGAACCCTAGCTCACTCTCTCTCACTCTGTCCTCTCTTCTCCCTCTCCGATTTTGATCCCATCCACTACGATGTCCGGCGACTTCGATTCCGAGCTCGACTGCGAGGAGGAGATGAACCTCCGCATTGCGTTGTAGAGGTCGAAGGTGGAGACCGGCGGCAACTCCGGATCTGGACCCTCCCGGCCCGCACGCAGCGATGCCAGGACAGCACGGTCCGCACCACTCCCACGCCATCTCCTTCCCCCGTCGGCTGCTCCTCCATGCGGCAGCGGTGGGTGCTAGTGCCCGCGCCGCCAGCCCACACGCGCACTCTGGAATTGGAGGAGTGTGCCATGCGCCCCAAGAGGCGGCATGCACGGGAGAGGGATGCGGCGAAGCAATCCGCGCGCCGCCGCCGCGGGATGCAGGCGGACCCCGACGAGGACACACAACTCCTCGCATGGGTCTACCACCGGTCCCTCACGACACCGGAGATGGACACTCCCGCCTATCGGTTCTATATCCGGCATATCTCGTAGTAGGGGTCCTAAGCTAGGCATCTTGGAGTCATGGTAACATGGACACAGGATTTTACCCAAGTTCGGGCTCTCTTGAAGAGATAATACCCTACGTCCTGCTTTTGATTGTATTGATATGGGGATAGTACATAGTACATGTATCTACCATCAGATTGTAGTAATGAATATGAGATGATCTATTGACTAGCCTGGCCTCGGTTTATATAACACACCAGAGGCCTAGGGTTTAAAGGAGTCCTTGTTTTGGGCGCCAAGTCTTGTGGAATCCTCCTCGCATGCGGCATGGGGTGCCCGAAGTGGCCCATAAGTGAACCGCCATGGGGGTCCTCGGCCCAATGCAACTGGTCGGGAGACGACGTGGTGAGTACCCCCTAGTCCAGGACACCGTCAATAGCCCCCTGAACCGGTCTTCAAGTTGGGGACGCTCCTCGATTCTTCCAAACTGTTCTCCATCTTCGGTCGTCGGTCTTGAAACCTGGTGCAACAAATCTTCTCATCTTCGATCTTGAGGATCCCCGAAGTGAATCTAAAGAGTCTACACATTGGGTATCCGAGGAGCCCTTTAAGTTTTCGGCCTTTAGCAATGCCTTGTTATTTTTGCGCCACACCTCGGGTTTGAAGTTGTTCCCGTGTGGCGGTGTCCTTTTGCGTCCGAGCTCCAACGCCGGACTGCATCCGAGATATTTTTTGCAGCCGAGCACCAATGTCGGACCGCTTCCGAGCTCCAACGCTGGAATGTATCTGAGCTCCATTGCTGGACTGTATCCGAAGTGTCATAGATTACCTCAGTCTTGAAAAAGTTAAAAGGGTAGAACCGAGCTTAATGTTGGACATGCCCTCTATGGAGCCAACCACTTGCAACCGAGCTTTATGCTGGACTGCTTCCGAGGTATCTTTTGCAGCCGAGCACCAACACCGGACTGTATCCGGGCTCCAACATCGGACCGTATCCGAGGTGGTGCACCACCTCGGTCATGGGCTGATTTATATGAATTTCCGATTTGTGCAATGTATTCTCTGTCGAGATGTAAGCCACTAGCCCTAAGGTGCATGTTGGCCTAATATCCGAGATGCACCTATAGGATAAAATCAAACTGCTAACCCTAGTAGCCCCTGAGACTTAGGTCGATTCGTGAAATCGGCCTAAGGATCAATTCCCAGCTCGGTAGCATACTTAGAAATAGAAATGTGGTGTAATATATTAGAGGAAATAGTGATCGGCGAACGGGCCCTTGAGAGAGCATGATACGTCTCCAACCTATCTACTTTTTCTCACGCTTTTCCTCTTGTTTTGGACTCTAATTTGCATGATTTGAATGAAACTAACCCTGGACTAACGCTGTTTTCAGCAGAACTATCATGATGTTGTTTTTGTGCAGAAATAAAAGTTCTCAGAATGGAAAGAAACTTTTTGAGGATTTTTTGTAGCAATAATAAGAATATATGGAGCCAAGACCCACCGGAGAGGGGCCCCTAGGTGGGCACAACCCACCAGGGCGAGCCCCCCTCTCCTGGCGCGCCCAGGTGGGTTGTACCCACCTGGTGGCCCCGCCCCCTGATACTATAAATTCACATTATTCCAAAAAATCAGGGAGAAAGAATTATCGCGATCCACGAGACGGAGCCGCCGCCAAGCCCTATTCTTCCTCGAGAGGGCAGATCTGGAGTCCATTTGGGGCTCCAGAGAGAGGGATCTTCATTCTTCGTCATCACCAACCCTTCTCCATCGCGAATGCCATGATGCTCCCCACCGGGAGTGAGTAATTCCTTCGTAGGCTTGCTGGTCGGTGAGGGTTAGATGAGATTCATCATGTAATCGGGTTAGTTTGATAGAGCTTGATCCCTAGTATCCACTTTGTTCTTAGATTGATTTTGCTATGACTTTGCCATGCTTAATGCTTGTCACTTTGGGCCCGGGTGCCATGATTTCAGATCTAAACCATTTATGAATTCATCATTATATCCATGTGTTTTACGATCTTGAAAGTTATAGTCACTGATAACCCACAAGTAT
The DNA here is from genome assembly GCF_003073215.2 of Triticum urartu. Classification (NCBI taxonomy): domain Eukaryota; kingdom Viridiplantae; phylum Streptophyta; class Magnoliopsida; order Poales; family Poaceae; genus Triticum; species Triticum urartu. Next base: position 290,646,252 of record NC_053028.1, read on the forward strand.
AGGGGATCGCAACAGTTTTCGAGGATAGAGTATTCAACCCAAATTTATTGATCCGACACAAGGGGAGCCAAAGAATATTCTCAAGTATTAGCAGCTGAGTTGTCAATTCAACCACACCTAGAAACTTAATATCTGCAGCAAATGTTTAGTAGCAAAGTAATATGACAATAGTGGTAACGGTGGCAAAAGGTAACGGTAGCAAAAGTAATATTTTTGGGTTTTGTAGTGATTGTAACAGTAGCAGCGGAAAAGTAAATAAGCGAAGAACAATATATGGAAAAGCTCGTAGGCATTGGATCGGTGATGGAGAATTATGCCGGATGTGATCGATCATGTAACAGTCATAACCTAGGGTGACACGGAACTAGCTCCAGTTCATCAATGTAATGTAGGCATGTATTCCGAATATAGTCATACGTGCTTATAGAAAAGAACTTGCATGACATCTTTTGTCCTACCCTCCTATGGCAGCAGGGTCCTATTGGAAACTAAGGGATATTAAGGCCTCCTTTTAATAGAGTACCGCACCAAAGCATTAACACATAGTGAATACATGAACTCCTCAAACTACGGTCATCACCGGTAGTGGTCCCGAATATTGTCACTTCGTGGTTAACGGATCATAACACATAATAGGTGACTATAGACTTGCAAGATAGGATCAAGAACTCTCATATATTGATGAAAACATAATAGGTTCAGATCTGAAATCATGGCACTCAGGCCCTAGTGACAAGCATTAAGTGTAGCAAAGTCATAGCAACATCAATCTCAGAACATAGTGGATACTAGGGATCAAATCCTAACAAAACTAACTCGATTACATGATAAATCTCATCCAACCCATCACCGTCCAGCAAGCCTATGATGGAATTACTCACGCACGGCGGTGAGTATCATGAAATTGGTGATGGGGGAAGGTTGATGATGACGATGGCGACGGATTCCCCTCTCTGGAGCCCCCAACGGACTCCAGATCAGCCCTCCCGAGAGAGTTTAGGGCTTGGCGGCGGCTCTGTATCGTAAAACACGATGATTCCTACTCTCTGATTTTTTTCTCCCAAAAAGTGAATATATGGAGTCAAGGTTGAGGTTGGTGGAGCGTCAGGGGGCCCACGAGGCAGGGGGTAGGGCACGCCCCCACCCTCGTGGACGTGGATCTTTCTTACAGTATTTTTTATATATTCCAAAATAATTCTCCGTTGATTTTCAGGTCATTCTGAGAATTTTTATTTCTGCACAAAAATAACACCATGGCAATTTTGCTGAAAACAACATCAATCCGGGTTAGTTCCATTCAAATCATGCAAGTTAGAGTCCAAAACAAGGGCAAAAGTGTTTGGAAAAGTAGATACGACGGAGACGTATCAACTCCCCCAAGCTTAAACCTTTGCTTGTCCTCAAGCAATTCAGTTGATAAACTGAAAGTGATAAGGAAAAACTTTTACAAACTCTATTTGCTCTTGTTGTTGTAAATATGTAAAGCCAGCATTCAGGTTTTCAGCAAAGATTATGAACTAACCATATTCACAATAACACTTAGGTCTCATGTTTACTCATATCAATGACATAATCAACTAGCGAGCAATAATAATAAATCTCGGATGACAACACTTTCTCAAAACAATCATGATATGATATAACATGATGGTATCTCGCTAGCCCTTTTTGAGACCACAAAACATAAATACAGAGCACCTTTAAAGATCAAGGACTGACTAGACATTGTAATTCATGGTAAAAGAGATCCAGTCAAGTCATACTCAATGTAAACTAACAGTAATGGATGCAAATGACAGCGGTGCTCTCCAACTGGTGCTTTTTAATAAGAGGATGATGAGTCAACATAAAAGTAAATCGATAGGCCCTTCGCAGAGGGAAGCAGGGATTTGTAGAGGTGCCAGAGCTCGGTTTTGAAATAGATATTAATAATATTTTGAGCGGTATACTTACATTGTCAACATAACAACCGAGAGATCTCGATATCTTCCATGCTACACACATTATAGGCGGTTCCCAAACAGAATGGTAAAGTTTATACCCCCCCTCCACCACCAAGCATCAATCCATGGCTTGCTCGAAACAGCGAGTGCCTCCAACTAACAAGAGTCCCGAGGGAGTTTTGTTTGCAGTTATTTTGATTTGATTTGCATAAAGCATGGGACAGGGCATCCCGGTGACCAGCCATTTTCTCGTGAGTGAGGAGCGGAGTCCACTCATCTTAAGAATAATCCGCCTAGCATGGAAGATACAGACAGCCCTAGTTGATACATGAGCTATTAGAGCATACAAAACAGAATGTTTATTTGAAGGTTTAGAGTTTGGTACATACAAATTTACTTGGAACGGCAAGTAGATACCGTATATAGGTAGGTATGGTGGACTCATATGGAACAACTTTGGGGTTTATGGAATTGGATGCACAAGCAGTATTCCCGCTTAGTACAAGTGAAGGCTAGAAAAAGACTGGGAAGCGACCAGCTAGAGGGCGACAACAGTCATGAACATGCATTAAAATTAATCAACACTGAATGCAAGCATGAGTAGGATATAATGCACCATGAACATAAATATCATGGAGGCTATGTTGATTTTGTTTCAACTACATGCGTGAACATGTGCCAAGTCAAGGCACTCGAATCGTTCAAAAGAGGATACCACCCTACCATACCACATCACAACCATTTTAATAGCATGTTGGCACGCAAGGTAAACCATTATAAGCTCCTAGCTAATTAAGCATGGCATAAACAACTATAATCTCTAGTTGTCATTGCAAATATGTTTCTTTTATAATAGGCTGAATCAGGAACAATGAACTAATCATATTTACAAAAACAAGAGAGGTCGAATTCATACCAGCTTTTCTCATCTCAATAAGTTCATCATGTAATCATCATTATTGCCTTTCACTTGCACGACTGAATAGTGTGGATAATAATAATAGTGCACGTGCATTGGACTAAGCTGGAATCTGCGAGCATTCAATTCAAGAGAGAAGACAAGGTAATATGGGCTCTTTGCTAGATCAACAATAATGCATATAAGAGCCACTCAACATTTTCATTATGGTCTTCTCCTCTCGACCCCCAAACAACAAGAAAAGAAATAAAACTATTTACACGGGAAAGCTCCCAACAAGAAAAAGAAGAACGAGAGATCATTTTAGGTTTTCTTTTTAATTACTACTACTACAGCATGAAAAGTAAGCTAATTGAAAGCTACAACTAATTTTTTTGTTTTTCTTAAGGTTTATCAAACACACAAGAAGAAAGCATAAAAAGGGAAATAAACTAGCATGGATATTACAATGAAAAAGTATGAGCACTGACAACTAGCATGAGTGTGTGAACATGAATGTAATGTCGGTGAGACATATGTACTCCCCCAAGCTTAGGCTTTTGGCCTAAGTTGGTCTATGGCCACGGCTGGCCTGGCGGATATCCAAAGTTGTAGCTGGGGTCGTACTGAGATACATCGGCAATTGCGTGATGAGCTGCAGCTTGGAGTCGAGTTGTCTCCGCCCTCCTCTCGTACTCGGTCGCCTCCTCCCTGAACATATCTCCCCTTTGCCTGAAAGTCAAAGAAAGTAGGAGCAGGGAGAGCTACGTGATAGGTGCGTCGTCTGTCAAAGATTAGTCGGTACTGGAGGAACTGATCGTTCCTCTCAACAAACTGATGACGAGCCATAGCATCATAATCTAGATAAGGAGGCAACTCAATATCATCTCCACGTATGGGTATCTCAAGAAAGTTAGATATACGAGTTGCATAAATTCCACCAAAGAAATCTCCATGAATACGATTATTATGCAACCTACGTGCAACAATAGCCCCCAAGTTGTATTGTTTATCTCCTAAAACAGCGCTCCTGAGAACGCTAAGATCAGGTACACACATGTGACATGCTTCATCTTTATCGTTTATGCACCTTCCTATGAAGAGAGCAAAATAATGTATAGTGGGAAAATGAATGCTCCATATGGTGGCTTGTATTACATCTCTAGATTCCCCCACTGTAATACTAGCAAGAAAATCTCAAAATTCAGATTTGCGAGGTTCACTAACATTACCCCACTGTGGGAGTTATAAGCAGTGTTAAAATCTTCTAAGTCCATGGTATAAGATTTATCATAAAGATCAAACAGGACAGTTTGGGAATTGCGTGATGATGAAAATTTAAACCTTCTCACAAATGAATCAGTTAAATAGAGGTATTGACGACACTTATCTGCCTCGAAGCTCTCCAGATCAGCATTACACACATATGCATCAAATTCCTCTTTAGTTCCTGCTTGGATCATGAAATCCTCTAACGGCCATTCACAAGGCCGCACTTGAGCATCCCTTGGTGGTTCCTCGTCCGCATCGCGTATTGCGGGTCTGGGTCCTTGCTTCCTTGCAGAACCACCTTGGTACATTTTTCTAAACATATTTCTTCCTCCGAAAAATTTCTGAAATTTTTAGTAACCCAAATAAAAGTGAACCAAACTCAACAAAATTGATAGCAACTACTCCTACAAGTGCCTAGAGGCAATATCATGCATTAAAACTACTTTTGACCATATAAATTTGACATGCAAGCTCAAGAACAGGGTCACCTAAGTAGCAAAAATTTGCAATGAATAAAGCACTAGAACAAAAACTAATTGGACCATTGGAGGAGTCACATACCAAAGAACAATCCCCCAAAGCAGTTTGTGAATGGAGCTTTGAGCTAGGAGATCGAAAATGGCAGTAAGGAGCTTGAACTCGGGTTTGAGCTGGCTAGTGATTTTTTTGGGAGGAAGCAGTGTGTGGTAGCTGGAATAAGTGGAGGGGGCCCATGTGGGGTCCATGAGGCAGGGGGCGCACCCAGGGGGGTAGGGTGCGCCCTGGACCCTCGTGGCCAAGTGCTTGCTCCCCCTGGTGTGTTCTCAGTGCCAGATATTCTTGAATATTCTAGAAAAAAACATATTTAATTTTCAGGGCATTTGGAGAACTTTTATTTTTGGGGTATTTTTTATTGCATTGACAATTCACAAAACAGACAGAAAAATACTATTTTTGCTTTATTTAATATAAATAACAGAAAGTAAAAAGAGGGTACAGAGAGTTGTGTTTCCTAAATTCGTCCATCTCATGCTCATCAAAAGGAATCCACTAACAAGGTTGATCAGGTCTTGTTAACAAACTCATTTCGAATAACATGAAACCGGAGAATTTTCGAATAACACTAGGTTACCTCAACGGGGATATGCATGTCCCCAACAATAAAAATATCATATTTCTTTTTGACACTAGGAAGAGGAAATTCAAAACCTCCAATAGTAATTGTTGAAAATTTTCCAATAGAATTGATATTGTGGACTTGAGGTTGTTTCCTCGGAAAGTATACCGTATGCTCATTACCATTAACATGAAAAGTGACATTGCCTTTGGTGCAATCAATAACAGCCCCTGCAGTATTCAAAAAGGGTCTTCCAAGAATAATAGACATACTATCGTCCTCGGGAATATCAAGAATAACAAAGTCCATTAAAATAGTAACGTTTGCAACCACAACAGGCACATCCTCACAAATACCGACAGGTATAGCTGTTGATTTATCAGCCATTTGCAAAGATATTTCAGTAGGTGTCAACTTATTTAAATCAAGTCTACGATATAAAAGAGAGAGGCATAACACTAACACCGGCTCCAAGATCACATAAAGCAGTTTTAACATAGTTTCTTTTAATGGAGCATGGTATAGTTGGTACTCCGGGATCTCCTAGTTTCTTTGGTATTCCACCCTTAAAAGTACAATTGGCAAGCATGGTGGAAATTTCAGCTTCCGGTATCTTTGTTTAATTAGTAACTATTTCTTTCATATATTTAGCATAAGGATTCATTTTAAGCATATCAGTCAAACGCATACGAAAAAAGATAGGTCTAATCATTTCGACAAAGCGCTCAAAATCCTCATCATCCTTTTTCTTGGATGGTTTAGGAGGAAAAGGCATGGGTTTCTGAACCCATGGTTCTCTTTCCTTAGCGTCCTTCCTAGCAACAAAGTCTCTGTTATCATAACGTTGATTCTTTGATTGTGGGTTATCAAGATCAATAGCAGGTTCAATTTCTACATCATTATTATTGCTAGGTTGAGCATCAACATGAACATCATCATTAACATTATCACTAGGTTCATGTTCATTACCAGATTGTGTTTCAGCATCAGAAATAGAAATATCATTAGGATTATCAGGTGTGTCTACAACAGGTTCACTAGAAACATGCAAAGACCTATCATTTTTCTTTTTCTTCCTTTTAGAAGGACTAGGTGCATCTACATTATTTCTCTGAGAATCTTGCTCAATTCTCTTAGGATGGCCCTCAGGATACAAAGGTTCCTGAGTCACTTTACCTCCTCTAGTTGCAACTCTAACAGCAAAGTCGTTATTCTTATTGTTTAATTCATTGAGAAAATCATTCCGAGCTTTAAGTACTTGTTCTACTTGAGTGGTAACCATAGAAGCATGTTTACTAATAAGTTTAAGTTCACCTTTAACACTAGCCATATAATTAATGAAGTGTTCAATCATATAAGCATAATATTTCAATTGTCTACCAAAATAAGCATTAAAATCTTCTTGCTTAACCATAAAGTTATCAAATTCATCCAAACATTGGCTAGCAAACTTAGTAGGAGTAATTTCAGCTTTATCATATCTATAGAGAGAATTTACCTTTACTACCTGTGTCGAGTTATCGAGACCATGTGTTTCTTCAATAGGTGATGAATTAAGACCATGTATTTCTTCAACAGGAGGTAAATTCTTAACATCTTCAACTTTTATACTTTTTTCTTTCATAGATTTCTTTGCCTCTTGCATATCTTCAGGACTGAGAAATAGAATACCCCTTTTCTTCGGAGTTGGCTTAGGAGTTGGTTCAGGAAGTGTCCAATTATTTTCATTGGTCAACATATTATTCAATAGAATTTCAGCTTGATCAACTGTTCTTTCCCTGAAAACACAACCAGCACAACTATCCAGGTAATCTCTGGAAGCATCGGTTAGTCCATTATAAAAGATATCAAGTATTTCATTTTTCTTGAGAGGATGATCAGGCAAAGCATTAAGTAATTGGAGAAGCCTCCCCCAAGCTTGTGGGAGACTCTCTTCTTAAATTTGCACAAAATTATATATTTCCCTTAAAGCAGCTTGTTTCTTATAAGCGGGGAAATATTTAGCAGAGAAGTAGTAAATCATATCCTGGGGACTATGCACACAACCAGGATCAAGAGAATTAAACCATATCTTAGCATCACCCTTTAATGAGAACAGAAATAATTTAAGGATAAATAGTAGCGAGTTTTCTCATCATTAGTGAACAGGGTAGCTATATCATTTAATTTAGTAAGATGTGCCACAACAGTTTCAGATTCATAGCCATAAAAAGGATCAGATTAAACCAAAGTAATTAACTCAGGATCAATAGAGAAATCATAATCCTTATCAGTAATAAAGATAGGTGAAGTAGCATAAGCAGGATCATATTTCATTCTAGCATTCAGAGATTTTTCTTTAACCTTAGCTAATAATTTCTTACGATCACTTCTATCATTGCAAGCAAGAAAGTCTCTAGCAGTTTCTTCATCCATAACATAACCCTCAGGAACAATAGGCAATTCATATCTAGGGGGAGAATCTTCATCATCACTTTCATCAATATTATCAGTTTCAATAATTTCATTCTCTCTAGCCCTAGCAAGTTGTTCATCAAGAAATTCACCAAGTGGCACAGTAGTATCAAGCATAGAAGTAGTTTCATCATAAGTATCATGCATAGTAGAAGTGGCATCATCAATAACATACGACATATCAGAATTAATAGCAGAAGCAGGTTTACTCAAAACAGAAGGTGAATCAAGTGTGGAGCTAGATGGCAGTTCCTTACCTCCCCTCGTAGTTGAGGGAAAAATCTTGGTTCTTTGATCTTTCAAGTTCTTCATAATGATAAGTAGATATAAATCCCAAGTGACTCAAAGAATAGAGCTATGCTCCCCGGCAACGGCGCCAGAAAATGTTCTTGACAACCCACAAGTATAGGGGATCGCAACAGTTTTTGAGGGTAGAGTATTCAACCCAAATTTATTGATTCAACACAAGGGGAGCCAAAGAATATTCTCAAGTATTAGCAGCTGAGTTGTCAATTCAACCACACCGGGAAACTTAATATCTGCAGCAAAGTGTTTAGTAGCAAAGTAATATGATAGTAGTGGTAATGGTGGCAAAAGGTAATGGTAGCAAAAGTAATATTTTTGGATTTTGTAGTGTTTGTAACAGTAGCAGCGGAAAAGTAAATAAGTGAAGACCAATATATGGAAAAGCTCGTAGGCATTGGATCGGTGATGGAGAATTATGCCGAATGCGATCGATCATGTGACAGTTATAACCCAGGGTGACACAAAACTAGCTCCAGTTCATCAATGTAATGTAGGCATGTATTCCGAATATAGTCATAGGTGCTTATAGAAAAGAACTTGCATGACATCTTTTGTCCTACCCTCCCGTGGCGGCAGGGTCCTATTGGAAACTAAGGGATATTAAGGCCTCCTTTTAATAGAGTACAGCACCATAGCATTAACACATAGCGAATACATGAACTCCTCAAACTACGGTCATCACCGGTAGTGGTCCCGATTATTGTCACTTTGGGGTTAACGGATCATAACACATAATAGGTGACTATAGACTTGCAAGATAGGATCAAGAACTCTCATATATTGATGAAAACATAATAGGTTCAGATCTGAAATCATGGCACTCGGGCCCTAGTGACAAGCATTAAGCATAGCAAAGTTATAGCAACATCAATCTCAGAACATAGTGGATACTAGGGATCAAACCCTAACAAAACAAACTCGATTACATAATAGATCTCATCCAACCCATCACCGTTCAACAAGCCTAAGATGGAATCACTCACGCACGGCAGTGAGCATCATGAAATTTGTGATGGAGGAAGGTTGATGATGACGATGGCGACGGATTCCCCTCTCCGGAGCCCCGAACGGACTCCAGATCAGCCCTCCCAAGAGAGTTTAGGGCTTGGTGGTGGCTCCGTATCATAAAACGCGATGATTCCTTCTCTCTGAATTTTTTCTCCCCGAAAGTGAATATACGGAGTCAAGGTTGAGGAGGTCGGTGGAGCGTCAGTGCGCCCACGAGGCAGGGGGCGCGCCTAGGGGGGTAGGGCACGCCTCCACCCTCGTGGACATGGTGTGGGCCCCCTGACATGGACCTTTCTTCCAGTATTTTTTATATATTCCAAAATAATTCTTCGTTGATTTTCAGGTCATTCCGAGAACTTTTATTTCTACACAAAAATAACACCATGGCAATTCTGCTGAAAACAACGTCAGTCCGGGTTAGTTCCATTCAAATCATGCAAGTTAGAGTCCAAAACAAGGGCAAAAGTGTTTGAAAAGTAGATATGACGGAGACGTATCAGTCACCTACTATGGTTATGATCCGGCAACCCCGGAGTGACAACAACCGGGCCCACTCTCGATGATGACCGTAGTTTGAGGAGTTCATGTATTCACTATGCGTTAATGCTTTGTTCTGGTTCTCTACTAGAAGGAGGCCTTAATATCCCTTAGTTTCCAATATGGACCCCGCTGCCACGGGAGAGTAGGGCAAAAGACGTCATGCAAATTCTTTTAATAAAGCACGTATGACTATTTACGGAATACATGCCTACATTATATTGATGAACTAGAGCTAGTGCCGTATCGCCCTAGGTTATAACTGTCTCATGATGAATATCATCCAACAAGTCACCGATCCAATGCCTATGAATTTATCCTTATTGATCTTGCTGCGTTAATATTGCTATCATCACTGTTACACTTGCTACAAACTACTTCTATCACTGTTACTATTACCGTTGCTAATGTCACTATTATCAAAACATTAAAACTACTTTGCTACTGATCATATTGTTGCGGATGATTAATCTCCAGGTGTGGTTGAATTGACAACTCAGCTGCTAATACCTTCAAATATTCTTTGGCTCCCCTTGTGTCGAATCTATAAATTCGGGTTGAATACTCTACCCTCGGAAACTGTTGCGACCCCCTATACTTATGGGTTATCAAGGCCTTTTTCTGGCTCCGTTGCCGGGGAGTATAGCTATATTTGTTGAGTCACTTGGGATTATTATCATATTATCACTTGAAGAATCTGAAGGATCCAAAGACTAAGATTTATCCCTCTAAGACGAGGGAAGGTAAGGAACTGCCATCCAATTCTACTTTAGATTCACCTTCTATTATGAGTAAACTTGCAAAACCACCACATGCTATCAATCCTGATATGTCGCAAGTTATTGATGATGCTACTTCTACTATGAATGATGCTTACGATGATGGTAGTACCTTGCTTGATAATGATGATGTGCCACTTGGTGAATTTCTTGATAAACTGTAGCGACCCGACCTCAGACGGTCAAGTCTCTATGCTCCAGTGTCATCCCTGGATCGGTAATACTGACACACATAGTACTCGAAGGATTTATAACAAAGTAGCAATCGCACACTTATTACAACGAATGTCTCAAAAGAGAACTTATTACAATAAATATGGCTTAAGGCCATCTAAATAAGATAACAGTGAAAGGCTTGGAAGATAAAGTGAGTCCATCACTCTAACGGCATAGCTGAGTGTATGACAAACGACCTAGCGCACCTTACTCCTCGTTTGAAAAGTTCGCAACATGATATGTTGCAGCCCGAAAACGGGTCAGCACATGGAATATGCTGGCAATATAACACAGTAGAGCAATGAACAGATAAATGCTATCACTACATGCATATATGGCTGGTGGAGGCTCTATGGTTATATTGTTTTGTGAAAAGCCAATTTTTCCCTACAACAAAGGAATAAATTTTTATTTAACTATCAAGTTGGTTGAAAATTATTGAGAAGGTTCCTCCAACTCAATCCCAATTAAAATAATCATTTAACCCAACAAATTAATTTAGAGTGATGAGATCAACATGATAATCCAAGATCCAGATACTCAAAATTGTCCATAACCGGGGACACGGCTAACCATGATTAGTTTATACACTCTGCAGAGGTTTGCACACTTTTCCCCACAAGACTCGATCTCCTCCGTTGGATTTCTCGCACTACCTGGTGTTTGAGAAACGGATGACCGAGACACAGTCTTTCAGAAGCATTAACTCTTTACTCTTGGTGGACAGTTACACCTACTTTCCCTCTACATCTGCTAGCCCACCACTGAAACAGGTCACACAACATACTCAACTATGCCAGAGCCCATAATGGCTTGTGGCTGCACACGGAAGTTTCTAGCATGAATAATCTTATGATCCCTTTGAGCCTGGGTGGCGGACCGTAGGATGATCAAACGGGTACTCCGGGATATCCTAGGACAACACTGGATTCTCCAGGTGCCCACAAGTAATCCACCCAGATGTGTATTAAAGTTGCCACCTTAAGTTGAACCATTATTTAACAATCTCACATCTGTCATGGATACACTCAAACCCAATCCACGTCTACGAGCATAGCATGGCAATATAAGCACAACGTAGAAGTAACTCCCAAGGGTTTGAAAATAAAATAGGTAATAGGTTCTACCTCAACAACTACATCCCAAACCCACATGTTAAGAGATCCTACTCATGCAATGTGTGAGGGTTGTAACTAATGCATAAAAACTGGGTAAGAAAGGGGTATGATCAATGTGTTACTTGCCTTGATGACGATCTGCAAAACCTAGCAACTCGTAGTAGCACGCTTCGCACTCCGGGAATTCTATCGCGAACAAACAATAGCATACATAAGCAATCAAGAAAATATTCACAGGAAAATCTCAAATAAGAAGATCTAACCAGAAGGTTCAACTGAAGAACTCTGGTTTGCAAAAAGAATCAAATCAAACGGAGCAACGAAACTCAAACTGCGAGAGAAACAAGATCCGATTACTAATCTGGAC